>NW_025127909.1:0-1111 GCF_004010195.1 Chiloscyllium plagiosum | reverse complement strand
ACACACTCAGATAAACACAGGCACAGACACACTCAGATAAACACAGGCATAGACACAGACTCAGATAAACACATGCCAATGCACAGACGCAGCCGCACACAGACATGCGAACAGACAGACTCAGATAAATGCACAAACGTAGGCATGGACAGGCGCATACACAGAAAATGTGCACAGACAAATGCAGACTGAGACACACACACACACAGAGACAATGTGTACCCACATAGATATAGACAGACGTGCACACACAAATACATACACAGATTTGTACACACAGGTATACAGACACACGCGCATACAGAGATACAGACACATACATTCACATACACACTAAGACACAGACAGACACACACGCACAGATAGATACATGGACATACAGACATACACCGACACGTACACAATCCCACAGCAGGAAGACGGACACAACCGGAATCTTTTTTAGAACAGCTGAATGGCCTCCTCCTGATCGTAGCCCTGACATGTGTACTCACTCGTGGGGTGGGGGGCCCAGCATTTATCACTCCGTTCCTAAGTGCCCCCTGAAGAGGGTGGGAGAGGGCTCCCTTCTCGGACCAGTGCACAATCCGCTGACCCCTCTCCCAATGTGTAGTGTAGGGGCACTCTGCACAGTGCCCTTCGGGAGGGAATCCGCACGCACTGAAGGAACGGCTGATATATTCCCCAAGTCGGGACGGTGATGGGCTTTGAGTATCTGCTGCCCCTTGTCCTTCCAGATGGAAGCGGCCGTGGGTCTGGAAGGTGCTGCCTGAGGATCTCCAGTGAATTCCCGCCATTGCACCTTGTAGAGGGTACACATTGCTGGTACTGAGCATCGGGGATGGAGGGAGGGAGGGAGGAGTGCTGCTCTGTCCATGGACGGTGCACAGACACAAAGGCTAACCCAGGGGTCAGGGTTGGGTGGGTGTGGGGCAGGGCAGAAGGAGGAGGAGCAGGTGAGAGAGCAGGTGAGAGGTCAGAGAGACAGACTCACCTGAATTAACACCTTTCCCAAACACACAAACGGCGTGCTGACCTCCGCCATGAACATGCAGCCAACAAAGAAATCACCTCGATTGTCCCTCGCAAACTGGGAACACGCACAGGGGCA
>NW_025127908.1:0-1111 GCF_004010195.1 Chiloscyllium plagiosum | reverse complement strand
GCTATTCTGTTTTTCCCATGCCATCCTACTTGTTGCATGAAGCTGTTCTGATATTCCTTTAACCACATCTCTTGTATAATTTATAAATCGCTGTTGATTATAAAAAATGTAATTTATCCACTCTACATTTTAATTAATTGTTACCTACCAAAAGAGAGCTGACTTAAAGCCTGCTGCAATCTGGTTATGAGCTTTGAATTCATCAGGTACTCCCCTAGGGACTCCTACCGAGTCGAGATAAATCCTGTCATCAAAAGAAGTATCTCACAGTAATCTCTTACCCCTTCCCTTTTTCCCTACTATCTTTTCCTTCTCAAATGCCAAGGTAAATGGAATTGCCAATTGTACAATTGCACATATCCCTCTCCAATCGGAGGTAGTGTGGGTCTCAATATTTTTCCTCCACAGTACCACCACAGATCCGCTCGGAGAACCTTTAGTGCTGAGTAGTTCCCTCCCTTCTCCATTTCGGTAACATTCTTAATCTCTGTAATTTCAGCTCCCCCAAATCTCTCGACCGACTTGTACCTCACCTGCGCACACACGACGTGTGATTTCCAACTGCAGCAGAAAATGTGGGGGGAACTTTTACATCTTTCTTCTCCAAGGGAGGGAACATCAGAGATAGGGAGGTACAATTCCTATCATTCCATGCAGTCTCATCCTGGTACAGGGCTATCATACATTTCATGCCCTTCCTGTCTTGCTTCCACCCGAGCAGAAAGGGAACCACCTGGGCCATTGGCCTACTGGAGGCACATGCATCACAATTGCTTTTGTTCAGACTTTTTACAGTATACTTTACCCATTCAACCCAGGCATTTGCATCCCCGTACCCAGTTTCTATCTCGATGGTCTGTTTCAAGTCTTTTACCTCTATCATTTTTACTACTTTAGGATCATCGGGAGGGGTGAAAGGTTGTATCCCATTACCCAGTAATTCTACCCGTTTTCCCTGTCCTACACTAATTCGTAAACAACAGCCCACGAACTCCTTCCCATTTGTTTTCATTTCAATCCCAAATGTTTCATTTAATTGTATCTCATAAGTGCCCCCTCCCCAAAACTGCTTCGTGATATGTGGTTTTCCTTATCGTTAGATATATGGGGT
>NW_025127907.1:0-1111 GCF_004010195.1 Chiloscyllium plagiosum | reverse complement strand
CTCCGATGCTCCAGGGAAAACAGCCCCAGCCTTTTTTTTAATTTCAAAAATATACTTTATTCATTAAAATTTTGATGGTCTGTACACTTGGTTATGCCATACATACAGCAACCTTCCATTTCTTTGCATACCGAGATCAGAATTTATCATTTGTATATACAGCTCTGTATGTTTATCAATCATATATCCACATATGTAGCTGAGGCATCAGCAGAGCCCCAGGCTGTTCAGCCTCTCCCTGTCGCTCAGATCCTCCAACCCTGGCAACATCCTTGTAAATCTTTTCCGAACCCTTTCAAGTTTCACAGTGATGTTGATGTGACTGTCCTGGCTGAGGAATCTGTGGGGCGTAGGGATAAGGGTATTGAGCTCGATGATCAGCACAAACCCATCGAGCGGCAGGTGGTAGGTCCAAGGGGCTGAATGGCCTCGTGCAGCTCCTATCTTCCACGTTTCTCTGTGAATGGGATGCTGGGACAGGGGGAGAGGTCAGTGAGTGACAGTGAGTTGAAGGGTGGGGTGTGAGGGGGGGTGGGGGCTGACCCACTCTGCAATCACTGGGGCCCCAAATACCCCTTACAACCTGGTCCACTCATCTCCACCGATTCCCATTGGATCCCATGCCTTCAGTGACCAGGAATTCTAGGATTAACCCCCTCCCTCTCTCTCCACCCCTTAAAACCTCCTTTTTGACTCAGCCTTGTGTCTCTGACCCCCCCTTCCTGTGTCCCGGGCTGAGAAGCTCAGAGGAAGGGTTTGCTGCGTTCAAGGCGCTATATAAAGGTAACTTGATGCCGCTTGGCACAGCTCAGCTCTGACCTGTCAACACACGGAAATTCCAGAACATTCCCGAGACGGTTCTCACAAAGAGGAACCACAGGGTAAAAGTCACCAGAGCAAAAGTCCCTGTGACAGATAATTCTCATTTCAGTGATAAATATGCTGTCTCCCTATGGCAGGAACTTTTATAGTTCAACGCCCCACCGTCACACCTCTGAAATCAAAACTTTGCAATTAAGATTCTGATTGCAATAAAATATATTTACACTCAGTTACTTTCCCCCATCAAACCCTCCCAGGACAGGACAGCACGGGGTTAGATACAGAGTAA
>NW_025127906.1:0-1111 GCF_004010195.1 Chiloscyllium plagiosum | reverse complement strand
TTCGATATCATCTCACTTGGCTAAGTAGCCAACTTTGCGCAACCTTGTCAAAGGCTTAACGAAAGTCCATATGCACAAGTCCTACTGCCCTGCCTTTATGTATCTTTCGGAACATCGTGTCAAAAAGTCAATGAAATTTTTGAGTCACAATTTTACATGAATTAACCTGTGTTGACTCTTCCTAATTCGTCGTTGTTTCTCCAAATGCATGTCAATACGTCTGTCAGAATCTCCTGGCAAAAAATATTCATGAAGTTTTATGATCTTTGTTAGCTTCTCCACCTTGGTATGAAGGTTTTTTAAAAATAAAATTAAGAGAAAACCTCTTCATTCACCGCAACATAAACTGATGATCGGACGCATGAGGCAACAGATGCATTGTTGACTCTAGTTTAATGTGCATCGTGACCCCTGTGTTGTCGTACTTTTTCCCATTTGCTTTCCAATGGTAGAATGTTGCAGAGGCAATCACTGTTAAAATCGCTCTGAAATGAAGTAATATTTTGCACAGTAGGCATATGAGAATTCTGTTTATTTTTTAGTTGACACCAGCACCCAACCTTCATAATTTCGTTCATCATCTTCCCAAAATCTCCCCCACTGCATTCAAAGCAAAATTATTTTTTTTAATTCTGCAGTTAACTAAATTGCACCTCAACTTTCAATGCCTTGGTTTATTTGATGGAAAGATATTTTCAAAAATGAAAAGATGTGAGACTAAGGACTTCAGTAAGAAGTGTTTGATGCATCCAAAATCAGAGTGAGCTTGCAGTTTCAAAGCTTACTTAGTACATTCTGAATTTGTCAAGACTGTTTAACACGTTTCAACAGAAACAATTCAACTGATTTATTTAAATTATTGTGACAACGTGTGCCCAGGTACAGTAAAAGAATTTGTTTGTTAGCCATACAGGATGATTAGAGTAAGCCAAGGCAGCCAGAGCATAGGGTTCATCTTGAGGCATACATATTACATCTGATTTATGTTTAAAAGTTGGAATATTTATCGCCAATGTTATGATAAGTCCTGATGTAGGTCACTCACCGGGAGTCGCTCTGTGTCGGCGCCACGGACAGCAACGAATGGTATTCTTTGTATCTGCTTGTGTAA
>NW_025127905.1:0-1111 GCF_004010195.1 Chiloscyllium plagiosum | reverse complement strand
GAAATCCCCACCCTTATTAAAGGAGGGGCCTCAAACATCCATGCAACAGATAAGATGACAGCATTTGCAGCAACCTGCAGCCAGAAGTGCAAAGTGGGATGATCTATCTTAGCCTTCTCCAGTGGTTTCTAACATCACAGATGTGAGTTTTAAGTCAGTTCGATTCAGTTTGTATAACATCAAGAAATGTTATAAAGGTTAAGTAGTGCAAAGGCTACGGGCCCTGCCAATATTCTGGCAATAATACTGATGGCTTGTGCTCCAGAACTTGCCACCCACCAAGCCTCGTACCGCTCCAGCACTGGCATCTACCGACAATGTGGCACATTGCCCAGGGATGTTCAACACAAAAGCACAGGGCATCCAACCCAGGCAATTTCCATCCATCAGTCCCCACTTGATCAGCAGTCAAGTAATGGAAGATGTCATCAACAGGGCTACGAAGCATCAACTGCTCAGCAACAGCCAGCTGAGCGACACTCATTTTCGGCACCATCAGGGCCACTCAGCTTCCAATTGTGTTACTGCCCTGATTCACAATCTGGCAACCAGCTGAATCCCAGAGGTGAGGTGAGTGTGATAACTCAGTCCCACTCCAAGACCACTATTCCTAGCTGATTCCATCCTTGTCTCTGCTCATATACTTTCATCCACCTTGTGTTATCCCCAGACTTCATTTTCCAAACACACTCAGGGCCAGGTTCCCACATTCAACCTCCCTATAATCTGAAGAAAGTCTAAATCTCTGCTTGTTGATTCATCAAAAGGCTCCTAATTATCATCAACAGCACACAGACATAGAGATGTACAGTAAGGAAACAGACCCTTCAGTCCAACCCATCCATGCCGACCAGATATCCCAACCCAATCTAGTCTCACCTGCCAGCACCTGGCGAATATCCTTCAATTTCGAATTCTCACACTTGATTTAATTCATCCCTAGCTCCCTGCACTACACACACTTTGAGACCTCGACAACCCATTTTCTTCAAGAATCCCAACCATTTGTTAATTCATTACTTCACCTGTGTGGCTGTTTCCACAGTTGCTGAAGCAGCATGGTCTGAAATTTGCAGCCAAAACTCAAAGGTCTGCTTTCCGCCTTTAAGAC
>NW_025127904.1:0-1111 GCF_004010195.1 Chiloscyllium plagiosum | reverse complement strand
TAAAACCCAAGAGGCAAAGAACTATCCCAGAGGTCATTATTTAAAATAAAAAAAAACTTTATTCTCGAAGTCCAACAGAAAAAAAATTAAATCCACAACAATTTACAAGTTCTTGTTCTTAAAACCTACCTTTTACCTCCCTCTCTACAGTACAAGTATAATAGAAAAAATCTCGATTAAGATTTACAAAAAAAAACCTCTCGTTTCAAAACCAGTCAGCTTTGCCGATTCTCCTTTGTAGATTTTCCTCTGCAGATACTCTTCAGGTCAGCCTTGATGTTCTCCTGCATAGACTCCCCACAGACAGGTACCTTTCAGAGAGCTCTTCAGCTAGCAGTCTACATTTGTTAACTTTGGCAGCTCTCCTCCTAACTGTTCAAAATGTCTGGTTTTGTACCCTAAAACATTGGATTGTTTCATTGGGTTTAATACTATCAGAAAACTAAATTCAAATTTGATGGGATTTTGATATCTTGGTGCATAATTTAAACCAATTGGCCAAATTTGAATTTATTTTTGTTTCATGGCAACCCAGTTGCTGCTATTTGTTACATTGTTAGCTTGCTCAGGACTCTGTGCTTTGTCAGTCCTTGTTAGCTTTTCAACTCTCTTAAAGGTACAGTGCACCTCTACACCTTCATAACACCTTCATAAACCTTTACTATTTACGTACCCATCCAGATGACTTTTTAAAAGTTGGAACTGTACCTACCTCTACCACCTTTCTTCACAAGAACTAAAAACAAAAGGAAGCCAGGATATTCGTCCCATCATGGTCATGCCAGCCCACTGCAAGAGCAGTTCAACCAGTGCCATTCCCACCCTTGCAGCTTCTTTCTCCTCCAGAAGAGGATATAATTTTACTTTGGAAAGCCCAGAATAAAGTGCCATATCCATCCCATACAAGACTGAGATACAGAGAGACAGATACCAGCTGCCCATTGGAAAGGGCAACCCATCCACCAACTATTTAGTTTAAAGCCCGATCCACAGCTCTAGTTATGTGATTTGCCAGGACTCTAGTCCCAGTGTGATTCAGGTAGAGCCTGTCCCTTTTTTTTAATATTTCAAAACTATATTCATGGCTGAAAATGTGTTGCTGGAAAAGCGC
>NW_025127903.1:327-1111 GCF_004010195.1 Chiloscyllium plagiosum | reverse complement strand
TGTCATCTGCAAATGTAATGACTATATTTGGGCTAGCAACCCTTGGAGAATGGAGCATCGCAGCTGGTAGTAATTAGATTTGATGAATAAAATCTGGCATATAAACACGCTCAGAGAAAGAGTGACAAAAAGTTTTAATTTGCTGAAAACCCATTCTTTCATTTCCCTTCAAACAAGAAATCTGCCTTCCTTAACAAGACCAGCAAATATATGTCTCCGGTCGCACAATAGTACGGTTCACCCATAAATTCCCTCTGACTCAGATCAAGGAGAGTTAAGGATGCACAACAAGTGCTGTTCAGACTATGATGGTCACACTCCGTGGGAGAATAAGAAAGGATAAAAAATATATGTGGATGACGGGGATAATTGGGAATCGTCTCAGCGTGGACTCAAATTCAACTGCTTATCCAAACTAAACAGACACAAGGATACCCACGCCGCAATGAAGTCAGGTACATGGGGGCGGGGTCTGCAGGAAGGAATTCAATTACCCGCTGAAGTGTAAACTCACTTGCTCAGTCACAACTTGGGGTCTGATTCTGCTGTTATTTAGGTGTTCATCCCATCCAAAAATGAACCATGTTTGGATGCCTGTTTCCAGTGGAGTACCACTGTTTCCTGATGTAGATCGATAATTCATGGAGTCATGGTTTAGAAGTTTACAGAAGATACAATTGGTTGTATAGTTGACTATAATGAATAATTTCAGGGACCACAGGGATGTAACAATCAGGTAGAAAGGAAAAATGGCGAATATAATTGAATCCAGACCAATAAGTGG
>NW_025127903.1:0-286 GCF_004010195.1 Chiloscyllium plagiosum | reverse complement strand
AGATTGTTGGACAGGGAGATCAATTGCTTGAGAGGGTTTTTGGATATTTTCTATTGTTGACCACAGGCTGAGGATGATATTCGATCTTTAGCAAGCGCCAGTTTAGGAAATAACCAAAGGGATGTGCGCAATTCTGGTTAATGCAATAGTTAATTCTTTAAAAATTGTATGATAAAAGGTGAAGGGCTGAAGTATAACGCTTTGACCATCAAGACCGCTTCATCACTCAATGAATTTACCACTGTTTCCTCTGCAAGTCATGCTGGTATGTGACTTGGAGGGTAAT
>NW_025127902.1:0-1111 GCF_004010195.1 Chiloscyllium plagiosum | reverse complement strand
GCACAAACTGCACCTCTGAGTGTGAGTACATCCCTCCCCTCTGAGTGTGATCACGCACTACACATCTGAGTGTGAGCACATCCTTCACCTCTGAGTGAGAGTGCACAGTTCACTGCTTAGTCTGAGCACACCCTACACCTCTGAGTGCGAGCACATCCTTCACCTCTGAGTGTGAGCACATCCTTCACCTCTAAGTGTGATCACACCCTTTAACTCCGAGTCTGAACACAACCTTCACCTCTGAGTGTGAGTACACCCTACACCTCTGAGTGTGATCACACCCTACACCTCTGGGTGTGATCACGCCCTACACCTCTGAGTGTGAGTGCACAGTTGACCGCTGAGTGTGAGCACACCCTTCACCTCTGAGTGTGAGCATAACCTACACCTCTGAGTGTGAGTGCACAGTTCACCGCTGAGTCTGAGCACATCCTTCACCTCTGAGTGTGAGCAAACCCAACACCTCTGAGTCTGAGCACAAACTTCACCTCTGAGTGTGAGTACATCCTTCCCCTCTGAGTGTGATCACACACTACACAGCTGAGTGTGAGCACATCCTTCACCCCTGAGTGTGAGCAAACCCTTAACCTCTGAGTGTGAGCACAACCTTCCCCTCTGAGTGTGATCACACCTTGCACCTCTGAGTGTGAGCACAACCTTCCCCTCTGAGTGTGATCACACCATACACCTCTGAGTGTGAGCACAACCTACACCTCTGAGTGTGAGCACACCCTACACCTCTGAGTGTGATCACACCCTACACCTCTGAGTGTGAGCACATCCTTCACCTCTGAGTGTGATCACACACTACACATCTGAGTGTAAGCACATCCTTCACTGCTGAGTGTGAGCAAACCCTTCACTCCTTAGTGTGTGCACATCCTACAGAGTGTGATCACACCCTACACCTCTGAGTGTGAGCAAAACTTCCCCTCTGAGTGTGAGCACACCCTTCACCTCTGAGAGTGCTCACACCCTTCCCCTCTGATTGTGAGCACAACCTTCCCCTCTGAGTGTGATCACACCTTACACCTCTAAGTGTGAGCAAAAACTTCACCTCTGAGTGTGAATGCACACCTCACCGCTGAGTGTGATCACACCCTACACCTCT
>NW_025127901.1:0-1111 GCF_004010195.1 Chiloscyllium plagiosum | reverse complement strand
GCTCTCAGACACTTGGTTCCAGACCCAAACCCCTGGATTGACCCGGCCTACCCCACAGTCTCAGGCACAGTCTTCCAGACCCTAACCTCTGGAGTAATCCGGCCTATCACACACTCTCAGACACTGTGTTCCAGACCCTAACCCCTGGATAGACTCAGCCTCCCACACACTCTCCGACAGTGTTCCAGAACCTTACCCCTGGATTAAACTGGCCGATCACACACTCTCAGAAACTGTGTTCCAGACCCTAACACCTGGATAAATCCGGCCTATCCCACACTCTCTGGCACTGTGTTCGAGAACCTAGCCCGTGGAATAATCCGCCCTATCCCACACTCTCAAGCACTGTGTTCCAGACCGGACCCCTGCATTAAACTGGCCTAACCCACAATCTCAGACACTGTATTACAGACCCTAACTCCTGGATTGACCCAGCCTCCCCACACTCTCAGCTACTGAGTTCCAGATCCTAACCCCTGCACCTTCCCGGCCACCCCACACCCTAAGGCACTTTGTTCCAGACCCTAACCCCGGGATTGACCCAAGCTTCCCCACACTCTCAGGCACTGTCTTCCAGATCCTAAACCCTGGAGTAATCCGGCCTATCCACACTCTCAGACACTGTGTTCCAGACCCTTACCATTGCATTAAACCAGCCTCCCACACACTCTGAGACACTGTGTTCCATACCCTAACCATGGATTGACCCGGTCTACCCCACACTTTCTGACACTGTGTTCCAGACCCTAACCCCTGAATTAATCCGGCGTATTGCACACTCTCAGGCACGGTTTTCCTGACCCATCCAACTGCATTCAACCAGCCTCCCACACACTCTCTGACATTGTGTTCTAGACCCTAACACCTGCATTAAAGCTGCCTTCCCGCACTATCAGACACTGTGTTCCAGAACCTTACCCCTGGATTAATCTGGCCGATCACACACTCTCAGACACTGTGTTCCAGACCCGAACACCTGGATAAATCTGGCCTATCCCACACTCTCAGGCACTGTGTTCGATACCCTAACCTGTGGAATAATCCGGCCTATTCCACACTCTCAGGCACTGTGTTCGATACCCTAACCCGTGGATTAATCCGGCCTATCCCA
>NW_025127900.1:0-1111 GCF_004010195.1 Chiloscyllium plagiosum | reverse complement strand
AAAACAAACGAGGGCAGACGTACACTAATTAAAAACAGGGCCTCGAGTAGTGATATGGAACAAAGAGGCCGAGGGGTTCGGGTCTTTCAAGTCTGTGTCACATGTAGACAGGGTGGTTAAGAAGGTGCTTAGCGCACTTGCCTCCATTGCTCAGACCTTTGAGTACAAGAGTTGGGACATTATTTTGGATGTTGGGGAGGCCTTTTCTGGAATTCCGTGTCCAGTTCTGGTCATGCTGATACCGGGAGGACATTATGTAGTTGGAGCGGATTCAGAAGAGATTTACCAGCATGTTGATGGGAATGGATAGTTTGAATTATAAGCAGAGGCTGGATAGGCTGCGACTTCTTTCACTGGCGCGCAGGAGGCTGAGGAGTGACCTTATTAGACGTTTCTCAAATCATGGAGGGGTGGTATCAGTAATGTGAACAGCAGATGTCCTTTCCAGGAAGGGACGCAATTCAAGACTGGGTACATACCTTTTAAGGTGACAGCAGAACGGCTTTAAAAAGGCGTTCGGGAATTTTTTTTTAATTTTTGTTCAGATAATGGTTTGTGTGTGGAATGAACTATCAGAGCAAGTGGTAGTTGTGAATCAAATTACAATTTTAGGGTGGCACTGTGGGTCAGTGATTAGCACTCCTGCCAGGACCCCAGGTTCAATTCCAGCTTTGGACAACTGTCTCTGTGGGACTTGCACATTCTCCCAGTGCCTGCATGGGTTTCTTCCAGGGGCTCCAGTTTCCTCCCTAATGAGAGAGCAGCCCTATGGTCTGGTAGGACAATGCTGCCTTTACCTTTTACACAGTGATGCCACTGTGTCTCTGGGGTAGTGAGAGGAAATGCTGAAGGTAGTGGATGGGACACCACTCAGACACAATACTTTGTCCTGGAGGATGTTCACTTTCTTGAATAGTGTTGGGGTCTGCACTGATGCAGGCAAGTGGAGAATGTTCCAACACATTCTGATGTGTGCCTTATAGAGAGCAAACAGGCATTGGGGAATCAGGGGTTTGGGGAAACTGAGGTGTTCTCCTTGTAGCAAAGGCAATTGAGAGGAGCTGTGACAGAGGGGTTTAGAAAAGTTACACCCATCATCTCATTATACAAG
>NW_025127899.1:0-1111 GCF_004010195.1 Chiloscyllium plagiosum | reverse complement strand
GTCAGGTTTTAGGAAAAGGTTGAGAGTCGAGGATAAAAAAGACAATAATTGTGAGAGCATCGAAAGTAAATGTCTTGCCGTGACAATGATAGCACAATGGGGTCAAGAAGACACAAATAGATAACTGGATTGACATAACCATATCAGAAATTTGAGGAGCAGGACGCCATTTAGCTCATTGAGTTTTCTATGCCATTCAGTGAGATCAAGGCAGACTAACCTCATCAAAACCGTTTTTTTTTAAATCATGCGTAATCAGTTGCTCTTGAATGCTGCGGAAATTGAACATTTCCAGCATGAGACGGAAATTAATTGAGAGCTGAAATTAACAAGAGGCGTCAGATATATAAAACCTGAGCAAAGCATAAGGTCTGATCTTCAGCTGATCAGCTGTACATAGGGCAGGAGGGCAGACAGCATGCCTCCTGAAGGGTAGAAAATGAAGCGAGATCGATAATCTCTCATCCACCTCGACTGGTTGCACCTTCGTTTCCTCACATTTGTTCCGGAAGGTGATCATGTGTGAATCAAAGCAATCGTTGTGCAAGCTGCAAAGCCTTTCGTGCCAAATCATTGTCAGTGTTAATTATATTGATTGAAAATCTATTTTATTTTATTGTGAATTCAGTCTAGTCCTAGTCCTGGTCCTGTTCCATTTCCTTCACCCAACGTTTGTACAAGGATTTTAGTGTGAAGCGGCGGAGTGTTTAAATGTGAGGAGTTGGAGGTGAGATAGTGAGGTCTTGGAACGAGGAAACAATGGAACAGGCACAAGCTCAGTGCAAAGTCTGACGAATACACTCCATTAAAGACCTAATAAATGCACTCGGCCTGAATCATTTACAAGCAGTTCATATTTATGCCGAAGGGATATGTATGGGGGCCAACCTGATCACTTTCATCATCTCCTTGTGACCCATCTTCGCAACCTGACACATCATTCATTCCAGTGCTGTGCCCAGACCCAATTATTCTGATAAATTTCTGCTTGTCCTCAAATATTCCAAACTTTACGAAGTTTATTTTCGTCAGCAAAACTGCACATGTCTGTTCCTGAGCTCACACAGTTTTCAGTTCGGATAGATAACCCTGCGCTCCTTGCATACACGCA
>NW_025127898.1:0-1111 GCF_004010195.1 Chiloscyllium plagiosum | reverse complement strand
CCTACCACTGGTGGCAATACAAATACGTCATCCACACGGGAAATCGTCAAAGTTTCAGAGTTTTTATCTGCCACCTGCTTCACTCTATGCTGTGCCCTCTTCAGATGCTGTTTAGCTAACTCACCTCTAATCTCACCTCACCTGTAATCTCATCACTCCCTCACCTCAGATACATAATCCAAGTGTGAGATCGCCAACTTCGGTCTTGTCGCTTTATTATTAATTATTTTTAAAGTACCTCTCACTTCATGTATGAATATTAACTCAATGGAAGTAAACTGAGTAGATTATTTTGGGACATCTAATGGCAAACAATTTAATGGGACACCTTTCTCCAAAACATTTGGCCAATCCTGGCAGTATGCTGTTAACATGGTCTTCAGTGTCTGATGCTAATTTTCCAAGGTTCCCTGGGATTCAGGATGGGACGCACCTGATTTAAAGTGCTGTATGCCTAAGCTATGCATGACTTCCTTAAACAGCTGAGCGGTAAAATGAGACCCTTGGTCTGACTGAATCTCTTTGGGTAGCCCACAGCGAGTAAAGAAAACTACCAACTCCTCCACCTCCCTTTTTGCCTTAACACTCCATAATGGAATTGCCTCTGGAAATCTGGTAGACACATCCATTATGGCCAGCAAATATTGGTTTCCACTTTTAATTAAAAAGGGGAGCTCCACAATTTATCATAACCCACGTGAAAGGTTCTTCGAATGCAGTTATTGTCAACAAAGGTGCTGATTTCATATTTCACTGTGACTTATCTACCACTTGGCATATGACATATACAACAAAAATTACCCACGTCTTTGTGTATTCCAGGACATTAGAACTGCTTCTGTACATTAGCTGAATCTTCCATACTTCTCGGTGACCACATGACGGTTGGTCATGTGATACCCATAACACTGTATGCTACCGCTAACACAATCTGGTGCGCATCGGCCCATTTCTGTGATTAGCTGTTGTGGTCTCCATTTTACTTTTAGGATTCTATCTTTTTATTGATAATGTTCGACAATATATTCTGATTCATTTTCTCAGTGTTTGTGTGTGTGTATGTGTATATATATATATGTATTGTAAGTCCCCCAGGACTAAACATCTCTGC
>NW_025127897.1:0-1111 GCF_004010195.1 Chiloscyllium plagiosum | reverse complement strand
TACTGAAAAGGAAAGCTACTACACTGATCCTGGATGGATTGCATTTGACTGGTTTGATAAGGTATTAACCCCATTACTCCCATATATTTTAATTTTGCTGTTCAATGCTCTGACTGTTAGATACATTTTAGTCATCAGCCGAGTTCGTAAGGGACTGAGGGGTCATAGTAGGGGGGAGAATCACCATGACAGGGAGATGGAGAATAGGAGAAACTCAATTATTTTACTTTTCACCATATCTGGTAGCTTCATTCTTTTGTGGCTTGCATATGTTATACACTTCTGCTTTTACAACATTATCAGAATTATCCCCGAATATTACAATGATTCTTTATACATGTTAGCTGAACTTGCAATCATGCTGCTCAATTTAAATTGCTGCACAAATGCATTTATTTATGGGGTGACACAGTCCAAGTTCAGAGAACTATTCAAAAGCATGATGAAACATCCAGTTACATTATTTATCAAATTAATTCATAAACAAAGCGATTGAAAATACTCTAGTCAGATATAAAGGTGGAGGAGATGGGTAGGCCGTCAGTCATAGTAACTCTCACTCCCATGTCTGTTAAAGATTTGAATAAGTAATTAATTATTTTTATACGATTTGTTTGGAATGCTGTTACTTCTCGTATGGTCCACACCTGGGCACTAATTTTGGAGAGGTATGACTACACGGCACACAATGGCTCGAAGGGTTACAGGTGATGAAAGGAAAATAAATTTCCATCTTGACATTGAAATCAGAAAAGATCTGCCACCCCTTCTCAAGAGGAAACTAAGTGCTAAGCAACAGCTTCACCCTTTGCAGCATTGTCCTTAGGATACGTCTGATGAAAATGTGATGTTTCTTCTCTTAAATTAAATCTTCATTTTCACCTCACAAGCAGCTGTACTTGGGATAATATGAGTTGCACCCATTCTACTGTCAATTCGTAGGGACAAGGTTACATTTGCATATTATTTTCCAAAGAACTGATAGGAAAGAAGGATTCAGATTGTGGGGACTTGTACCAAGAGAGCTGCTTGTACCTTCTCAGGGTCGGATCAAAGATACGAACATTTACTATTTGTATTTTTTTTGTGGGGGATGCAGTTAAGAAATTTG
>NW_025127896.1:0-1111 GCF_004010195.1 Chiloscyllium plagiosum | reverse complement strand
AAAGAAAAACTTTTGTAACGTGAAAGGTACTAAGAGTTTGCATTTTGCTGTCGGACTGAGTGCGTGATTGACCTTTTGATCTGAACTGTGATTAAGAGGGCGATTGGGCCCCCGTTTTTGGTGCGTTCTCTGGCCACAACTATATATATGGTAATAGAGCTCTGAATAAAGATCACTTGTAATAAGAAACACAGGACGTAGGACACCTCTTTGATATCCCTTACTGCAACAATAGTCTAGCAATGATACCATTAGGCGGTCTCCTCCCAGGAAATGATCGTAACACGAAAGGGACAATTAAGGACGAAAAACAACGCAGGTATTGCAGATAACGTCCACATTAAAGTTGGAAAAGATAAGCAAGCCGGCTCAGATACACTCACTGACATCCTGTCCCACCAGATCTCTAAGACTCACCTATTTTCCATCATCTTCTGGTGTCTCCCCTCCATATTGTCTCCCCTGCGTACATGCTCCCCTGCCAACCCACCAACCAATGCCAAACCAAAGCCGAGACCAGGTTAAACCCTTCCCTTTCTCTGAAATCTTTTGCATATCCCATCTGACGTTTGCCACCCCAGACACAGTCCCCCTGATGGGAAAGGTTGGAAATGGAAGAGAATCCTGTTTCATTGTTCGGGATCCATGTGAGACAGTGATATTAAGGGTGGGTGGGTGGAACCCAGAGAGAGTTTGAAGCTTCCCCGCCCCGCCACCCCGACTGCGAACAGAGCAAACCATTCCTGAGCTTCATGTCCCCCCTCCCTTTTCGCGCAACCTCATGCAGAGAGCAATAGAAGAAGCAGCTTGCCAAGTACATGCAGGGTGAGGGTCGCTGATGTTTGACCGCCCGCTGCAGGGACCGTGGTAACAGTGTAAATCCCCACTGTCTGAAAACGTCACTGACTCCAGTGATCCACTTGGCGTTAAAATCTCAGCACACGGTTCCTATTCATTAGTGAGAGAAGTAGACAACCGATCTACAACCCAGCACTTTTCACACTGACACCGCAGCTCCCAATTCTCCCAGCAACCGGGGTGGTTTCACCAAAATGTATGCCTTTTCCCCCGACAGTTGCACGAACCCATCTGTTCTCGGTCTGGATCCTGA
>NW_025127895.1:0-1111 GCF_004010195.1 Chiloscyllium plagiosum | reverse complement strand
ATATAAAATGAAAAAGAGTGGCAAAAGTAAACGCTGACACTTTCGTGGATAAGAAGGGGCATTTACTTATGGGATTTGCGGAACTAGCCATGACATTGAACAGGCATTTGCTTCGGTCTTCACAGTGGAGGATATGAATAACATGCCAACAGTTGACAAAGAGATGACGGTTGGTGACGACCCGGGAACAGTCATTATAACATAAAATCTATTGTTGGATTGTTGGAGCTAATTTAGCAAAGGATGGTTACGTCTCCAGGCCGTGATGGAAAGCATCGCAGGGTAATAATCACGATAGTGTGTTAAAAAGAGGGGCGCTGGCAGTATTTTTACAGTAATCGTTGATCTCTGGGGCAGTCCCAGCTGATTGGAAAACCACTTCCGCAACATTATAGAAGAATGTTTAACCTGGCAGTGCAGACATTTCTTGAGTCTATTATTGAGGAAGAAATGGCAGGGCATCTCGACAGAAACTGGACAGACGCAGCATGGGTTAATGAAGGGCAGGTCATGCCTGAAAAATCTTTTAGAATTCTATGATGGCATTACGAGCATGGTGAAAACGGGACCCAGTGAATTGGTGTACCTAGATTTTCAAAATGCCCTTGACAAGGTGCCGTTCAGGGGATGACAGCAAACAGATGCATGCTGTTAAGGGTAAAGTAAGAGAATGGATTCAGGATTGTTTGTCCAACAGGAAGCGCAGAGCGGGAATAAATCAGTGCTATTCTATTCACCATCAACAGTGTGCCTCAGGGATTAGTACTGGGACTGCAATTACTTACAACTTATATGGATGGTTTGGATATTGGAGCCATGCGCATCGTGTCAATGTCTGCAGTTGACACAAAGGTGAGTAGCTGAGCAAAGTGAGCGGAGGACTGTGAAAATTTGCAGAGGAACATTGAAATATTGTGTCAATGGGCAATATTCTGGCGGATGGAATTCCGGATTTGAAGGTGTTCGCTGATGACAAGAGACTATGTGGAATAGGATTGTATCGAAAATTCAGAATAATGAGGCCGGATCTTATGGAAACATATAAAATTATGAAGGGCATGTGTGAGATAGAAGTAGCGAGCATGCTGCCATTGGCGGATGAAACTAGGAC
>NW_025127894.1:0-1111 GCF_004010195.1 Chiloscyllium plagiosum | reverse complement strand
TGACACACACACTTTACACACACAATCACTGCACTGACACACGAACACTTATACCCACACAAAAACACTGCACTGACACACACAATCAGTGCACTGACAAACAGATATATAGACACACAATCGCTGCACTGACACACACATATACACACACAATCACTGCACTGACACACATAAATTTACACACACAATCACTGCACTGACAAACACACATATACACACAATCACTGCACTGACACACACACACATATACAACACACAATCATTGCACTGACAAACACACATATATACACACAATCACTGCACTGCTACACACATATACACACATTCACCGCACTGATATACACATATACACACACAATCACTGCACTGATATACACATATACACACACAATCACTGCACTGACAAACACACATATACACACGCAGTCACTGCTCTGACACACACATATACACACAAAATCACTGCACTGACACACAAACACAAGTACACACACAATCACTGCACAGACACACACACACACATATGCACACAATCACTGCTCTGACAAACACACATATACATACACAATCACTGCTCTGACACACACACATATACACGCAAAAACACTGCACAAACACATATTTCCACACAGAATCACTGCACTGACATACACAATCACTGCACTGACATACATATATGTACACACACAATCACTGCACTGACAAACACACATATACACATAAAATCAAGGCATTAACGCACACATGTACACACACAATCACTGCACTGACACACACATTTACTCACACACAATCACTGCACTGATAAACACACATATACACACACAATCACTGCACTGACACACACATATACACACGCAGTCACTGCTCTGACACACACATATACACACAAAATCACTGCACTGACACACAAACACAAGTACACACACAATCACTGCACTGACACACACACACACATAGGCACACAATCACTGCTCTGACAAACACACATATACATACACAATCACTGCTCTGACACACACACATATACACTCAAAAACACTGCACAAACACATATTTCCACACAGAATCACTGCATTGACATACACAATCACTGCACTGACATACATAT
>NW_025127893.1:0-1111 GCF_004010195.1 Chiloscyllium plagiosum | reverse complement strand
ATTACAAACATCTCAGCAAGTGGCCTAGCAATCACTTCTCTCGCTTCCCACAGAGTTCTCGGGTACACCTGATCAGCTCCTTTGGATTTATCCTCCTTTACCCGTTTTAAGGCATCCAGCACTTCCTCCTCTGTAATATCGACATTTTGTGAGGTCTCACTATCTATTTCCCAACATTTTATATGTTCCATATACTTTTCCACAGTAAATACTGATGCACAATACTCCTTTAGTATCTACACCATACTTCCTGTGCTAGGAAAAAATATTCGGGTGTGTTGAATGTTTGATAAACCCCCCGGGTCTGTTGTGTGGTTGTAAGCTCGTCGTGGAGAATATCCCTTTTGACGTTCTCACCCACATGTTACACCGAAAAGCAGAGATTTATATAAGATATGGCAACCGTTTTTGGATTAGCGCGATACAGGCTTATCTGTCACTCTAAAAAGGGCTTTTATATAGCCATGACTAATTGTCTAATGAATCACATATTAATAATTAAGAACGTATGAATGTGTATCAGTTAATGCTCTCGAAGAACGAGAGCAATCATTTTGTTATGCTGAGACGTATTACTTATTTAATATTTATTGTTTATTTTTGTTTTTCTTCTCTCAATTTGGAGACTTTAACTTATTTTGCATGTACATGCACATGGGTGTAATTTTGTTCAGTTATTTGAGTTGTTTTGTTATTGGTTTAATATAATAATAAAAATATATTTTTCAATAAAACATTTTGCTAAAAAATTAAAATGCTAACATTGATAAATTAAAGTCCCAAATATCTCTCATGAGAGAGACACTCATGGTGGTTTACTTTGAAGGTCAACACACGGGTGACGGGGTGAGGTTGAAAGAGCATCCCCTTCATGGTAACCTCTGTCAGTGTGGGGAATTGAACCTGCGCTGGTGGCCTCCTTCTGCATCACAAACCAACCATCCAGCCAACTCAGTGGGAGACTGTGTAACTGTTATACACAGAATCAGTCACTGAAAAAGGGCAGGAGAAACTTTCATGACAAGGAAAAATGTGTATTTGAGATAAAAATGTTTTCTGCTAGAAATTATATTTGAAAATGAGACAAGTGTTTGGAAGCTGTCTTTGGCTG
>NW_025127892.1:0-1111 GCF_004010195.1 Chiloscyllium plagiosum | reverse complement strand
GCTATTCACTTTAATGTGTACAGTGACTGACATCCTCTATAATGTACGCAGGGAATACTATTCTCTATAATATACACAGGGTCTGCAATTCTCCATAATATACACAGGGACTGTTTTTCGCTATAATATACACAGGGACTGCTATTCTCTATAATATACTTAGTGACTGCTTTCCCTATAATATACACAGGGACTGCTGTTCTCTATAGTATACACAAGGACTGTTATTCTCTATAATATAAACAGCGACTGCTTTTCTCTATAATATACACAAGGACGGCTATTCTCTATAATATACACAGTGACTGCTATTCTCTATATTTCCTTAGTGACTGCTATTCTCCATAATATACACAGGGACTGCTGTTCTCTATAGTATACACAAGGACTGTTATTCTCTATAATATAAACAGCGACTGCTTTATAATATACACAAGGACGGCTATTCTCTATAATATACACAGTGACTGTTATTCTCTATAATATACACAGTGACTGCTATTCTCCGTAATATGCACAGGGACTGCTATTCTCTATAATATACACAGGGACTGTTATTCTCCATAATACACACAGGGACTGCTATTCTCTATAATATACACAGGGACTCCTATTCTCTATAACATACACAGGCACTGCTATTCTCTATAGTGTACACAGGGACTGTTATTCTCTATAATGTACAAAGGGACAGCTATTCTCTATAATGTACAAAGGGACTGTTATTCTCTATAATATACACAGGGACAGGTATTCTCTATAATGTACAACGGGACTGCTATTTTCTATAATATACACAGGGAATGCTATTCTCTATAATATACGCAGGGGTTGCGATTCTCCATAATATACACAAGGACTGCTATTCTCTATCGTATTACCAGGGACAGTTATTCTCCACAATATACACAGGGACTGCTATTCTCTATAATATACACAGGGACTGCTATTCTCTATAATGTACACAGGGACTGGTATACTCTATAATATACACAGGGACTGCTATTCTCTATAAGATACACAGTGACTGCTATTCTCCATAATATGCACAGGGACTGCTATTCTTTATAATATACGACAGGGACTGTTATTCTCCACAATATACACAGGG
>NW_025127891.1:0-1111 GCF_004010195.1 Chiloscyllium plagiosum | reverse complement strand
CTGCACTTATTTGGATCATGGGAGGAAACCAGACCACTCAGAGGAAACCCGCACAGACACAGGGAGAATGTACAAACTCGCCACAGACAGTCACCCGAGGCTGAAATCAAACCCAGGACCCTGGCACTGTGAGGCAGCAGTGCTAACCACTGAGCCACCATGTCACCCAGGTATTGGGCATCACTAACAACGAATGTCTGCTATCTGCTTCATCATAATGCTCTTCCCCAGTGATGAAACATCTGCAGGACATTTTGATCAGGAACCAACATGGAAATAGCTTCCAGCTCTGGCCTCACAAACACAGTAAAGTTGTTTGGTCTGTTCTAATTTTAACACAAAATGTTGCCTGCAGTCCAAAAGTTCAGTTCAGTTCACAATTCCCAGTTTACAGCTTCAAACCAAAATTGATTAGAATATAAAAAATAAGAAAATGCTAAAGCAGCAAGGCCTCTAACATTTTCAAGATGATACAAAAAGTCAATCTTCTAACATTCACTTTCTATAACAGTTTCATTTGCATTCTTTGAAGAAACATGGAGCTTGGAAAACACAAGATTTAAGAGAAACAGGAACAACACATTGAGGCGTCACATTATAATTCCATGAATCATAAATTGAGTTATTAGACAATAAGACCATAAGACATAGGAGTGGAAGTAAGGCCATTCGGCCCATCGAGTCCACTCCGCCATTTAATCATGGCTGATGGGCATTTCAACTCCACTTACCCGCATTCTCCCTGTAGCCCTTAATTCCTTGTGACATCAAGAATTTATCAATCTCTGCCTTGAAGACATTTAGCGTCCCGTCTGTCTTCAAGGCAGAGATTCCACAGGCCCACCACTCTCTGGCTGAAGAAACGTCTCCGCATTTCTGTTCTGAATTGACCCCCTCTAATTTTAAGGCTGTGTCCACGGGTCCTAGTCTCCCCACCTAACGCAAACAATTTCTGAGCGTCCACCCTTTCCAAGCCATGTATTATCTTGTAAGTTTCTATTAGATCTCCCCTTAACCTTCTAAACTCCAGTGAGTACAATCCCAGGATCCTCAGCCGGTCCTCATATATTAGACCTAGGAGGGATCACCCGTGTGAATCTCCGCTGGACAC
>NW_025127890.1:0-1111 GCF_004010195.1 Chiloscyllium plagiosum | reverse complement strand
TCACCGTCTGTCAGAGAGTGTCACAGTGTGTCAGTGAATGTCTCAGTGTAACCCAGAGAGTGTCGCAGTCTGTCAGAGTGTCTCACAGTGTATCTCAGCGAGGGACAAAGAGTGACATAGTGTGTTCCAGTGTGGCAGATAGAGTCACAGAGTGTCACAAAGTGTCACAGCGTGTCTCAGCGAGTGTCACAGTATGTCTCAGACAGTGTCAGAGAGTGCCACAGAGAGTTTCAGAGAGAGTCAGAGAGTGTCACAGTGTGTCTCAGAGATTTAGGGAGAGTCATAAAGTGTCACAATCTGTCAGCGAGTGCCACAGTGTGTTCCAGAGAGAGTCAGAGAGTGTCACAGTGTGTCTCAGAGATTTAGGGAGAGTCATAAAGTGTCACAATCTGTCAGCGAGTGCCACAATGTGTTCCAGAGAGAGTCAGAGAGTGTCACAGTGTGTCTCAGAGATTTAGGGAGAGTCATAAAGTG
Organism: Chiloscyllium plagiosum; assembly: GCF_004010195.1. Lineage (NCBI taxonomy): Eukaryota > Metazoa > Chordata > Chondrichthyes > Orectolobiformes > Hemiscylliidae > Chiloscyllium > Chiloscyllium plagiosum. The sequence goes on along the minus strand of NW_025127890.1, from coordinate 637 downwards.
TCACAATCTGTCAGCGAGTGCCACAGTGTGTTTCAGAGAGAGTCAGTGAGTGTCACAGTGTGTCCCTAGATTGTCAGATAGGATCAGAGAGTGTCACAGTGCATCTCAAACTGTCAGAGAGAGTCAGAGAGTATTACAGTGCGTCTGAGAGAGTGTCAGAGATAGTCAGGGAGAGTCACAGTGGGTCTAAGAGATTTTCATAGAGAGTCAGAGAGTGTCACAGTGTGTCTCAGTGAGTGTCATAGTGTGTCTCAGAGAATCATGTAGAGTCAGAAAGTGTCACAGTCGGTGTCAGAGAGAGTCACAGTATGTCACCGAGATTGTCAGAGAGCGTCACAGTGTGTCTCAGAGAGTGTCACAGTGCGTTGGAATAAGTCAGAGAGTGTCACAGTGTGTCTGAGAGAGTGTCACAGTGTGTTGGAGAGTGTCAGAGAGTGACACAGTGCGCCTCTGCCTGTGCCAGAGAGTGTCACAGTCTGTTTCAGAGAGTGTCAGAGAGTGTCACAATGTGTCACAGTCTGTCAGAGAGTGTCACAATCTGTCACAGTCTCTCAGAGAGTGTTTCAGTGTGTCACAGTCTGCCAGAGAGTGTCACAGTGTGTTACAGAGAATATCGGAGAGTGACACAGTGTGTCTC
>NW_025127889.1:0-1111 GCF_004010195.1 Chiloscyllium plagiosum | reverse complement strand
GAGAGGTAACCCATCTACCTGACTGTATCTGCATTTTTCTGGCCTGAAGCTTCCACCTATCACACACCCTGACTCTTGTAAATTCTTCATTACCATTAAGCACCGCTCCATCTGATCCATGTGATCCAAGAGGATTTGCATCACTTCCTGCAGACTATCATTAGGATCATTCAAACTCTCCCTACTCTCCTCCAGGAAGTGCACATCACTGTATGAATGGCCATCTATGCACCTTAATCTGTAGACCCAGAAAAAGGCAGTCTTACAGCTTTACAAAAGACTACTCTCGAATAAAACATTCAACCAAAAGATCATAACAGAGGCACTTAAACTAATAAACACTCACCCTACTGAATGCCGCAGATTTTAAAAAGTAAAACAGAGTAAGATTTACCTTTTAAGAGACTGAAACCCACTGAGCTGATCCCCGGCTGAGAGTCACAGACATACAGCAAGGAAACAGACCCTTCAGTCAAACTCGTCCATGCCGACCAGATAATCGAACCTAATCTCGTCCCATTTGCCAGCACTTGGTCGATATCCCTCTAAACTCTTGCTATTCATATACCCCTCCAGATGCCTAATAAATGTTGCAATTGTACCAACCTTCGCAACTCCCTCTGGCAGCTCATTCCATCAACGCACCACCATCGCGTGAAAAAGTTGCCCCTTAGGTCCTTTTATATCTTTCCCTTCTCATGCTAAATCAATGCCCACTAGTTCTAGACTTCCCCATGCCAGTGAAAATACCTTGTCTATCTATCCGATCCATGCTCATGATTTTATAAACCTCTGAGATCACTCCTCAGCCTCTGACGCTCCAGGGAAAACAGCCCCAGCCTATACAGCCTCTCCCTATATCTCAAAACCTCCAACCCTGGCAACATCTTATAAATCTTTTGTGAACCTTTCAAGTTACACAACATCCTTATGATAGGTGGAGAACAGAATTGCGCACAATATTGCAAGAGTGGCCAAACCAATGTTCTGAACAGCTGCAACATGACCTCCCAACTCTCTTACTCAATACCCTGACCAATCAAGGAAATCATACCAAACACCTTCACTATCCTATCTCCCTCTACTTTCAAGAAGCTATGAACCTGCACAG
>NW_025127888.1:0-1111 GCF_004010195.1 Chiloscyllium plagiosum | reverse complement strand
CAAACCTACAGCTCAGTGAGCAAACCTACATCCTAAATTTAATGGTTCATTAGAGGTGGGTGGAGAACACAGTTTAGCATATTTGGTCATTGATAATAGGTGAAACAATGAGGAGTTGAGAAAGGGCCTAATGTTTCAGAAAACTAAGGCGACCAAGTCCCAGAGAACACAAGTGGGTCTTTCAAGCAATGTATTTGACACTTGGCAGCCCCTGTGGCTGCTTTATGATCCTGGATGAGTGTTCCCAGTTTGTTATGACTCTGGAACAGACTCTCAAGTTTAGTTGTGACTCAATTAAGGACCAGTAATTTTTTGTTTAAAGTTGAAGCCGTTAAAGAATCTCAATATCTAATAACAGACTAAAGCTATACGACTCCATGGATTTGAGAAAACAAACATGAAAAAATCTCCTTAATCAGCCAAAAATACAAAATAATTTGGAGTGAAGGTTAAAATATCTTACATTCAAATGTCCAAAATCAACAAGCAGCAAATATGAATTAACAAGTAACCTGTGGTCAAACACAATCCCCTGCAAATTAACTGGCAGATACAACCTAGACCTGTACCATGTATTTTGGAACAACTCATCCAGATGTCAGAAATCCCTGGTGAGTCACAACAATCTTGTTAACATGCAATGTGCTTCCAGCGGAAATTTCCATTTTATTCTCGAATTGAACTCCCTTTAAGGCTACTTTGATTTAAAGAGTCTGAACACAACCTCATTCCCTTTTCCCAGACTGTTTTCCAGCATTAGCAGACCTGCAGCAACCTCCGAGTTCCCCAGTGATTCTCTCAGTCATTCTCATATAGAGAGCCAGCACATGGCAGCCCCATGCTGTTTGGAATTTCTTTCTCAGCTATCCTGCCAGTGGTCATCTGTCAATGCCTTCTCTTTCTGTGTTCTTTGTTGTCTTGTTCTTAGGGGACTCCTGAATGTGTCTCCATTACTTCTTTCTCTGGTTCCCTTTTTATATTACCTATTCTGAGTCCTGGGGTTGTTGGTTTTCACATTGCACTGGTCTACTCATATCAATGGTTAGGCCCTTGAAGTATTTAAAGAGAAAGTAAACAGGCCCAGAATAGAGCATGAACAGCTGAAAATGGT
>NW_025127887.1:0-1111 GCF_004010195.1 Chiloscyllium plagiosum | reverse complement strand
AGCATATGTCTTTCCCAATACACATATCCACTGCTTCCACATACATTTATTCAAACCCTTCACCTCACACATGCTTTGATTCCCTCTCACATTGACTCTTTCTCTGCCACAGTTCCTCCCACTCATACATTCTCTCTCTCGCCCACTGCTTTCTGCTCGCTCTCTCTCTCTCTTTCTCTCTCTCTCTCTCTGTCTCCTGGTACCTTCCACATAATCATTCTCTCTTCCTCCACCGCACACATTTTTTCTCAACCATTGTCTCCTAGAAACTCTTACTTTTTCACTGCCTCCTGAATTCTCTCACTCTATCATTGCTATCCACATTGTCTCCATCGTTTTATTTTTGCCTCTTTCTCTTTCTTTCTCTCTCTCTCTCTCTCACTCACACATACAAACACACACACACACACAGAGCCACTTGGGTGATCTCAACACCGTGAATGCATACTTTCTATGATTTCATGAAAGAAACTTTGCTCAATACCAACTTAAGACATTTCTAAATTAGATTCCTTTAGGATTGCTACTCTGTTGGCATTGTGCTTTTAAAGTTGCTTCTTTCAGAATTCTTGGCTTGTTGTAGTAGGTTGCTGCCTGTAGATAGCATTCGTGATGAGAAGGAGTGATGAATCGCTGCGCATTCTTAAAAAAAAGCAGAAAAAATTGGAGAAAGAAAACAGCAAAGCTGACCAAGGTCTGGACATAAATAAGGCTTTTTAAATGTAGAAATATGCATTTTCATGTTTTAAAATGATAGCTTGTTGTAGGAATGCTTTAGAGAAGTGCTTTCAGAGCTGAAAATGTGCTGCTGGAAAAGCACAGCAGGTCAGGCAGCATCCAAGGAACAGGAGAATCAACGTTTTGTGCATGAGCCCTTCTTCAGGAATGAGGAAAGTGTGTTCAGCAGGCTAAGATTATATGGAGGTTGGTGGGGTGGTAGGTGAGGACCAGTGGGGTTTTATCCTGGTGGCAATTGGAGGGGCGGGACTCAAGGGCAGAGGAGCGGGAAGTGGAAGAGATGCAGTGGAGGGCATTGTCGATCACGTCTGGGGGAAATTGCGGTCTTTGATGAAGGAGACCATCTGGGTTGTACGGTATTGGAACTGGTCCA
>NW_025127886.1:0-1111 GCF_004010195.1 Chiloscyllium plagiosum | reverse complement strand
TCACCCTCTGTCTGACTAGATAATTTTTACCTCTTCTCTCCTGTTGTTCATCCATAATTCGAGGGAAAATCAAGGCGAATCCCAGCATCATTTCTCTCCTTTCCTGTTCGAATTTTAAGATTAATTTAGTGGACTGAGCAAGCTTGCAGGAAATTGAAAAGTATGAAAGAAAGATTTTAAAAACTGTTCCAGAAAGTTAACCGACTGTTGAGTCAGACATACGAGAAATCTCAGAGAGCGATACAATTAAATCATTTTCTCACTGTACAGATACTCCTACATGAGCTCAATCTTTGAAAAATGTTAATTTAAAATTGAGACAATCCGCTGGGGAGCATCCATCTCAATCCACAATCTTGTGTGCTACCAGGATCTCTTTCAATTCTGATTAAAATAGCTCAGGATCTTTTTACCCCAGACCAGTGCTACCTGCGCCATGTCAATTGAAGCATCTCCAGTTGAGGTTAGCCCTCACAGCCCGATGTCCCAATGCTCCCTTCGCTATGTGAACAGTAGTTGCTCCAGCTGAGATTGGAGCTTCCAGCCTCAGCGTTTCACGCGCGTCTATGCTTTCATAGAAGGACTACGTGCTCATGGATTTCATTACCGGACAATAGAGGTGATACAAGCATTCATTCTACTCCGCATTTCCGAATAGATCTTCGCCTCTTCGTCACTGGGTTTTTTTATGATTCCAGACCTGGGAACAGGTGTGATGTGAGTGTGCAACAATATTTATTCCTTGTCTCGTGGAACTGGTAAAGTAAGGATGTGAAACTTCGGTGTCACTGAATACTGCCTTTCGTCAATACTGTGCACTATCACCTGGACATTTCATCTTTTGTAGAGGTGATACAAGCATTCATTCCACTCCGCATTTCCGAATAGATCTTCGCCTCTTCGTCACTGGGTTTTTTTTATGATTCCAGACCTGGGAACCGGTGTGATGTGAGTGTGCAACAATATTTATTCCTTGTCTCGTGGAACTGGTAAAGTAAGGATGTGAAACTTCGTTGTCACTGAACACTGCCTTTCGTCAATACTGTGCACTATCGCCTGGACAATTGAAGCATCTCCAGATGAGGTTAGCCCTCACAGCCCGATGTCCCAA
>NW_025127885.1:0-1110 GCF_004010195.1 Chiloscyllium plagiosum | reverse complement strand
GTCATGGCTATGTAAAAGCCCTTCTTAGAGTGGTAGATAAGCCTGTATCTCAGTAATCCAAAAAGGGATGCCATATCTTACATAAATCTCTGTTTTTTGGTGCACCATCTAGTGAGAAAGTCCAAAGGGATATTCTCCATGAAGAGCTTACGACGATCCAACAGACCCAGGGGGTGGTTTCAGACATCCAACACAACAGAATATTTTTCCTAGCACGGAAAGTAAGGATTTTCTTTCCCATGTACATCTGCGTAAAGTACCCTGGGCAGGCTCAGGAAAGGAGAAACCAGGTCCATCTCCAATTCAGTCCCCAAGACCCACTCTATCACACCTACCACAGTGCTCAAACATAGATGAAGCCTACAACAGGACCACATGCAATGAGTAAGAATGTCTGTAGTCATTCTGCATTCAGGACATGCTGAAGATAATCCCACTTTGCACTTTGAGAGACAATCTGGGGTCAGTTAGACCCTATGAAGATTTTTCAACAGCATGGAATGGGTCCTATTACAGAGCAAAATCCTTCGAGCATTTTCACAAATATCCTCCCATGTCTCCGAAGTGGCCTGAACCCCCAACTCTCTCTCGCAGACATCACAAAGCTGCACAGTCTCGTTTGAGGGGACGTTCTCCAACCAATGATAAAGGGTACTGACAGAGAGTGTATTCTAAGCAATAGGCATCCTCTTCTCTATCGGATCTGTAAGAGTCTGTTAAAAGTATGTGTTTTTTTTTAAATCAAATCTCTGATCTGGAACAAAATACAGAAGAGGACTCTACTAGGTAGTCCATACTTATGAATTATTTGATCAAATGATGTCATTCTTTCTCCCTCAAATAACACGTGGTGGCTCAGTAGATAGCACTGTGGCCTCACAGCACCAGGATCCAAAGATGTGCAGGTTAGATGAATTGGCTATTGATAAATCACCCATAGTGTTCAGGGATGTGTAGGTTGGGTCATTAGTCAGGGTAAATATATGATGGTAGGGGAATGGGTCTGGGTGAGCTACTCTTCAAAGGGTCGAAGTGGACTTGCAGGACCCAAGGGCTTCTATCCACACTGTAGGGATCCTACTAATTCTAAATCACTCAAGCAAGGCACAC
>NW_025127884.1:0-1110 GCF_004010195.1 Chiloscyllium plagiosum | reverse complement strand
GTGTGAGTCCACACTGAGGCCGGGAATGTGAGTGCACACTGAGGCCGGGAGAGTGAGTCTACACTGAGGCCGGGAGTGTGAGTCCACACTGAGGGCGGGAGAGTGAGTCTTAACTAAGGCCGGGAGTGTGAGTCTACACTGAGGGCGGGAGTGTGAGTCCACCCTGAGGCCGGGAGAGTGAGTCTACACTGAGGCCAGGAGAGTGAGTCCACACTGAGGCCGGGAGAGTGAGTCGACACTGAGTCCGGGAGAGTGAGTCCACACTAAGTCCGGGAGAGTGAGTCCACACTGAGGCCAGGACAGTGAGTCTACACTGAGACCGGGAGTGTCAGTCTACACTGAGGCAATACGAGTGAGTTTACTCTGAGGCCGGGAGAGTGAGTCTATACTGAGGCCGGGAGTGTGAGTCTACACTGAGGCCGTTAGAATGAGTCCACACTGAGGCTGGGAGTGTCAGTCTACACTGATTTCGGGAGAGTGAGTTTACTCTGAGGCCGGGAGAGTGAGTCTACACTAAGGCCGGGAGTGTGAGTTTACTCTGAGGCTGGGAGAGTGAGTCCACACTGAGGCCGGGAGTGTGAGTCCACACTGAGGTCGGGAGTGTGAGTCCACACTGGTCGGGAGTGTGAGTCTATACTGAGGCCGGGAGTGTGAGTCTACACTGAGGCCGTGAGAATGAGTCCACACTGAGGCTGGGAGTGTCAGTCTACACTGATTTCGGGAGAGTGAGTTTACTCTGAGGCCGGGAGAGTGAGTCTACACTAAGGCCGGGAGTGTGAGTTTACTCTGAGGCCGGGAGTGTGAGTCTACACTGAAGGCGGGAGAGTGAGTCCACACTGAGGCTGGGAGAGTGAGTCCACACTGAGACAGGGAGAGTGAGTCTACACTGAGGCTGGGAGTGTGAGTCTACACTGAGGCCAGGAGAGTGAGTCCACACTGAGGCCGGGAGAGTGAGTCGACACTGAGTCAGGGAGAGTGAGTCCACACTAAGTCCGGGAGAGTGAGTCCACACTGAGGCCAGGACAGTGAGTCTACACTGAGACCGGGAGTGTCAGTCTACACTGAGGCAATACGAGCGAGTTTACTCTGAGGCCGGGAGAGTGAGTCTAT
>NW_025127883.1:0-1110 GCF_004010195.1 Chiloscyllium plagiosum | reverse complement strand
GACCCCCTAATCCCTCTGTGCTGCAGATTTCTGGAAGGACTCCCTTATCCCTCTGTACTACTGATCTCTGTAAGGACTCCCTAATCCCTCTGTGTTGCTGTTTTGTGTAAGGACTCCCTAATCCCTCTGTGTTGCAGATTTCTGTAAGGACTCCCTAATCCCTCTGTGTTGCAGATTTCTGAAAGGACTCCCTAATCCCTCTGTGTTGCAGATTTCTGTAAGGACTCCCTAATCCCTCTGTGTTGCAGATTTCAGTAAGGACTCCCTAATCCCTCTGTGCTGCAGATTTCTGTAAGGACACCCTAATCCCTCTGTGCTGCTGATTTCTGTAAAGACTCCCTAATCCCACTGTGCTGCAGATTTCTGTAAGGACTCCCTAATCCCTCTGTGCTGCTGATTTCTGTAAAGACTCCCTAATCCCTCTGTGTTGCAGATATCTGTAAGGACTCCCTAATCCCTCTGCGATGCAGATTTCTGTAAGGACACCCTAATCCCTCTGTGCTGCTGATTTCTGTAAGGACTCCCTAATCCCTCTGTGCTGTTGATTTCTGTAAGGACTCCCTAATCCCTCTGTGCTGCAGATTTCTGTAAAGACTCCCTAGTCCCTCTGTTTTGCAGATTTCTGTAAGGACTCCCTACTCCCTCTGTGCTGCTGATTTCTGTAAGGCCACCTAATCCCGCTGTGTTGCTGATTTCCATGAGGACTGTCTAATCCCTCTGTGTGCTGATTTCCGTAAGGACGCCCTAATCCCACTGTGTTGCTGTTTTCTGTAAGGACTCCCTAATCCCTCTGTGTGCTGATTTCCAGAAGGACTCCCTAATCCCTCTGTGCTGCTGATTTCAGTAAGGACTCCCTAATCCCTCTGTGCTGCAGATTTCTGTAAAGACTCCTTAATCCCTCTGTGTTGCAGATTTCTGGAAGGACTCCCTAATCCCTCAGTGTTGCAGATTTCTGTAAGGACTCCCTAATCCCTGTGTGCTGCTGATTTCTGTAAGGACTCCCTAATCCCTCTGTACTGCTGATTTCTGTAAGGTCTCCCTAATCCCTCTGTGTTGCAGATTTCTGTAAGGACTCCCTCATCCCTCTGTGTTGCAGATTTCTGTAAGGAC
>NW_025127882.1:0-1110 GCF_004010195.1 Chiloscyllium plagiosum | reverse complement strand
GAGGTATGTCGGGCCGTGGTGGTACTGTACAGTAGGAGATATGTCGGGCGGTGAGGTTGCAGACTGAGTTGTCCAGAGTTTGATTCGGCTGCTGCTGTTGGCCCATTGCATCTCATAGATGCATCATCATTTGTTGCTCAATCTATTTAACATCTTCCCACTAGGAACCCCATATCATGGTGAGGTGGGTCTGCAAAATGTGAAGGTTGTCCTTGCTCCCCACAAGGGCTGTGCAGTGACCATTCTTACCGATATATGAAATGGAGTGGTGTATCTGCAGTAGGCAGATCGGTGACGATGTGGTCAATTATATCTTTCCCTTTTACTGATTCCCCCATAACCTGCTGCAGAGCGGTCTAGCAGCCACAGGATCCAGCATCAATGCTGAGCACTGTATTGACTATATATCAAGGAGCTGCTCCCTCAGGCTGGCTATGTCCTGTCACTGGGACAGAACCTACCAGAGAGGGTTGTGAAGTTACCAGGGACGTAGTCCTGTTCACAGAATCCTGCTTTGCATACAATGTCTGACTGTTTCTTTTTTAGTCCGTGGGAAATATATAACAGATCACTTTTACATTTTGTATAATGAAGTGTTAATATCACTTTGTTTCTTACATATTTTAAAATAACCCAAACATCAATATTTTTCTTTTGAAAACAATTGAAGTGAACAATAATTGAAATACCAGAGCGCACACTTAACTATTACACAATTCAGTGACTGTAGTAAACAGCCGATTCATGTTCAGTTCAGTGAACACACCATCTTGCAGGCAGCAAAGCTGTTGGAAATGACTTTGAGGAAAAGCCTGAATTCAGACACAGTGTTACTGGCCCTCACCATGACCTCCAAAACACTGGCCATCTCCAAAATCTGTCCAGAGAGCTTCCAAACTGGATCTGGGCAGTTACTCACATACATGGTGATGATCCCATGTATCTGTTTCCCTTGTCTTTCTTCATGGTCATGGTTTCAGAGGTATGTTGTAAGAAGCATTGGTAAATTTCTGCAGGGCACCGTGTAGATGACAGGTATTTCTGCTCCTCAGTGTCAGTGCATGAGAGGTGAAGCTCCATTCACAGGCAAATGGGGAGGGGCGGGTATTT
>NW_025127881.1:0-1110 GCF_004010195.1 Chiloscyllium plagiosum | reverse complement strand
CCTTAAAGAAGGAAAGGATCCAGAAGATTGCGCATCATACAGACCAATATCCTTGCTAAATGTAGATTTTGAAATCCTTTCTAAAACGTTAGCATTGAGGCTAGAAAGGGTATTATCACATATCATAAAGGAGGATCAGACGGGGTTTATTAAGGGCTGTAGATCATCCAATAATATTAGAAGGGCTTTGAATATGATTCAAGCCTGCCATCAGGGAAAGATACCAGGAGTAGTAGTCTCATTCGACGCGGAAAAGGCATTCAATAGGGTTGAATGGTCATATTTGTTTTACACATTGGAGAGGTTTGGCGTTGGAAAGGTGATAACCAAATGGGTCACAACATTGTATAGTGATCCCAAACCAGTTGTGGTTACCAATGCACTAGGTTCGGATAGCTTCAGTGTGGGTAGGGGCTGCCATCAGTGATGTCCTCTCTCACCATTGTTATTTACACTAATAATTGAGCCACTAGCAGAAGCTATACGGGCTGACCCTAATATAACAGCCCCGAGGATTGGTACAGGTAAACATAAAGTTACCTTTTATGCAGATGATGTTCTTCTGTTCCTCAGTAATCCTCCTCATTGTTGAAATTAACTGGATTCACACTTTGCACATGGAAACCATTCAACATTGGGAAATATTTGTGGAAATCTCAGAAAGGATAGTGTAGTGTCCTGCTCCTTCCTATGCAGTCTCTGTAGACCCAGACTCTCTCCAAACTGCAGTGCCAAAACCTTGTCCAGAGTGGGGGCACCAGACCCTCAGATTTCCCTAAGTCATTGTAGTAGTTGATGACACAAACCCAAGAAAACAATCCAGAGAACCTCCTCTCACTTTCCAGTGACGGGTACAAGTCAAATCTCTGTATACATGTCACACCCACTCAGAGTTAGGAAATGATTTTTTCTCCTCAGTTTCTATTCCTGGCTGAAAAACCATTGCAGCTCTGCACAGTCCCCGTGCGCTAAAATACTACTGGTGCTGTTCTTCATGGAAGTAGTTGACAATGTAACTGAAAAACTTTCTGTACCTCAGTCACAATAACAGCAACACTACCATTACCAGTGTAGATCCTGGGAATGCGATGGTCTAGGGCTATTATCTCC
>NW_025127880.1:0-1110 GCF_004010195.1 Chiloscyllium plagiosum | reverse complement strand
GGCTTTTAAACTCATTCTTCCGCTATCTCCCCGAAACCTCCTTTGATTATTTTGACAATCAAAAACATACCAATCTCTGTTTTGCACTCAATGACCTGGTCTCCACAGCCATCTGTGGCAGTGCATTCCACAGATTCTCTAGCTGATGGAGATACAAATTATCTCTGTTCTCCAGGGCCTTCCCTTAAAACTCAGGCTGTGCCCTTGGGTCCAAGACTTCCCTGCAAGTGCGAACATTTTCTCAAAATCTGCTCTATCCACGCTGTTCGGTTTTCTAATAGTTTCCATCACATTCCCACTCATTTTACTAAACTCCATGGAGTATCATCATAGAATCATCAAACGTTCCTCATATCTCAGGCTTTTCTCTCCTGTGAAAGTTCTCTTGAACCTCCTCTGGACACTCTCCACAGTCTGTACATCTGTCCAGGGTTATGGTGCCAAAGATTGCTCGCAATACTTTAAGCGTTGGTCTGACTAGAGAAATATAAAGTTTCAGAAGGACTGCTTTTTGGTAAGTTTCTCGCGAGATGAATGACAATATTTTATTTTATTTTCGAACTACCAACGGAAACTGCAAGTGTACCCAAAGAAAACGCTCGATTTGGATTCCTAAGTCTCTTTGAACTTCAACTTTTTCAATATTCTCGCCATTTAGAAATTAATCTATACTTCTACTGTTCCTAGCCAAGTGCATCACCGATTAGAGTGAAAGGGAAGTTTGGTAAATTCATGGTACGAGATTAATGATTGTATGAAGGTATTCAGACCCTAGTCAAAATGAAAGAGCATTATATATTAAATAGACAGCAGGGACCAAATGAATTTCTGGTGGGATCTTTAATCAGATGCAGACCAGGAAGTCAAACAAGGGATATGACATAATCTAAATTGCCATAGCTAAAGATAATCCAAAGAGGATCTGTATTTACATATCGGGCTCTTAGTGCAATTCGAGAAAGAATGGCACCTTAAACATCATGGAGATGTACTTGTTGTTTCAGCTCAGCAAATGGAAGAGCCATTTCGTGTATATTTCACGCCAGTTTTTCTGCGGAGAAAGCGAGCCCAAATGTTCACTCTGCATGCATGAAGCGGGACGGTTCCTGT
>NW_025127879.1:0-1110 GCF_004010195.1 Chiloscyllium plagiosum | reverse complement strand
TCTTTGAGGACCTCATCTCATTTTCTACTTATACCGTTGGTGTCCATAAGCACCAAGACAACTGGCTGTTCACTCTCCCCTTTTAGAACGCTCTACAGCTGATCTGTGGCATGCCTGACCTGAGCACCTGTGAGGCAACATACCATCCAGAAGTCCCATTCCGGCCAAAGAACCGCCTATCTACTCCCTTCACAATAGAATTCCCTGTGACAATGGTCCTACGAGTCGTTTTGCCGCCCTTCTGAACAGCAGTGCCTGCCACGATGCCATGAACCATGCAACTGCTGCCCTCCCCTGGTAAGTAATCTCCCCCATCAGCATGCAAAACGGTATACCTGTTTTGGAGCGAGATGACGGCAGGGGACACCTGCACTGTCTTCTTACTCTTTTTCTGTCTTTTGGTCACCCATTCACTGTATCCCTCAGCAATTCTATACTGTGTTGTGACCACCTCACGAAACGTGCTATCCACGGCATCCTCAGCATTGCAGATGCTCCACAGTGAGTCCATCCACAGCTCCAGAGTCATCATGCGGTCAAACAAGAGCTGCAGCTGGACACACTTCTTGCAAGTGTAAGAGTCTGGAGCGTCAGCCACGTTCCTAAGCTCCCACATCAAGCAAGAGACACAGACCATGGGTCTGAGTCAACCATTGTTGTTTTGCTAAAAGGTTGACATAGTACAGTGGAAGTTTATAGTATCCATTTGCCTTACAGACATCTTACATTTCATGATTTTCCCTTATCCATGGTGTGTGTGTATGTGTGTGTGTGTGTATGAGAGAGTGACAGAGAGAGAGGAGTGCTGAAAAGAATCCTCTTGTTATTTTGGTATACTCTAATTATATTCAGGGGTTCAGCCTTTTTTACATGAATGTTCATTACTTTGGTGTTTGTTTGGAACTGAGAATTAACCGGAGTTCAGAATGGTTAGGATAATATAACTTGAGCAGCTATTTAAAACAAATCTGTATCTACTCAAATCTTCCAAGAATTGACTCACAGTCCATGACTCGCGAAGGAATTAATATAAAGCTGACATGACAAAGAAAGGCTAAAAAATAACTTCAGAGGACCTTGGGGCGCTATAGAGAAATATAGGTTAAGTGA
>NW_025127878.1:0-1110 GCF_004010195.1 Chiloscyllium plagiosum | reverse complement strand
TTGTAGAAAAAAAATCTCCTTTTTTAATTAGGTCCGGACTACTAATAGAGATCCAGACAGATCAAACCTCACATCCGAACAATTCAAGTAGGTGATTGATAACTTGGGAATCAAGCAATTCAAATATACTACGTAGTATTCGGAATCACAGTGAGCATGAGCGAGATGGTATCAAACAGTGAAGACCATGTTGAGGGTTTATGGTCAGGATTATCCAGATGAATGTGATAAGGAAATTCCTTTTGAACACTTTGTGATCAGACACGCACGGAATGAATTGACCAAATTCAGACTATTTGAATTAATTTGTGGGCATGAAGTAAAAGGACCATTACCATTGGTTAACGAGAAATTAATAAATCATAATTCAGAGACCACCCATTTGAACGATGTGTCAAATTTTAGGGAACGCTTAAATAGAGCTGGAGGGTGGCTAGACAGCATTTAAAAGTATTGCAGCGTACAATGAAACAGGAAGTGGATCAGAAATCACAAATTCGCAATTTTGCAATTGGGAATAAGGTATTGGTGTTACTTCCAGGAACAGCTGAGCCTTTAGAAACAAGTTTTAGTGTACCTTATCAAATTGGGGAAGAAATTGAATGAGGTGAACTACTTGGTACGGACTCCAGACAGGATGAGATCTCACAGAGTGTGTCATGTGAATTTGCTAAAAGGTATTTTGAAATGGAAGAGAAGCCAGAGGAGAAGGTGTTAATGATTACAGCACAGAGTGAAGAACCAAGTTCAGAGGATTCTGAATTGGACATTCCTCAAATCAAATTGAACAATGAGAAAGTTGTCAAAAATTGGGATAAACTATTGAGTTACCTTACACAAGAAAAGCAAACTGACCTGAAAGGGTTATTACGATATCGTGGAGAGATATGCGGCAATAAACTGGGAAGTACGAACATAATTGTGCATGATGTAGACACAGGGGATTCTGTTCTGATTAAGCAACATCCTTATAGGCACATGTTCAGAAGTAGATAGAGCGCACACTCCAAGATGTCATAGTTAAGGACAAAAATATCAGATTGCTTAGATGGAACTTGTGGCTGCAGCCATTCAATCTGGCAACTGTGCATATGGCAGGTCGCGAAAACG
>NW_025127877.1:0-1110 GCF_004010195.1 Chiloscyllium plagiosum | reverse complement strand
GGCAGTATGTTCAGCATGGATTGGTTGGACTGACAGGGTTGTTTTCATGCTGTTTGAACCTATGACTGAAGCTATGGAATAAGTAGCTGGTTGGGATTAACAGCAGCATTGACAGCATAATAGAATACCTGATGGGATATGTAATCCTGCTGGAGTGTCCGGAGGTTGTCTTGCTCACTGACCCCTTCCCACACACGGGACTGGTGAACTGTCTCCCGCCAGTGTTACTGATTTAATGAGTTTCCATTTCTGTGGTTAATTGAATCCCTTCCAGCAGTTTCCACATTGCTCTGCTTTCTCTGTGGTATCAGCGTTCTTTTTTCTACCCATGGTGTACGATCCTTTCAAATTGTGTCCACACAGATACGAATCCCGTTTTCCATGTTGTGAATGTATTTTCATTGTTTCTCATTCACCCACAGCGTGTGAGTATCACTGGTCAGGCCAACATTTATTCTTCGCCTAACCAATCATTACACGAAGCTCTACTGTATACAGATATAACAACATGTTAGTAAGTCTGCGTTGTCCCTTACAGCGTCCTTACATATTATTAAGACAGATGGAGAAATTTCGGCGAGGAAACGGGTTGAAATTTCAGGCGCAGACGGGAATTGAAAATTGAAATCAGAAAACGATTAGAATCGGATTGACCCACAGAAGGACCAAATACAGCAATGATAACTCTGACAAATGAGAATCTACTCACATTCGATTGACATTCAATGGCTTCAATGTAACTAAATTACTCCGTGTAATCGGCCTGGGAGCTAGTACTTAGGAAAAATGGAACATGACCGCCCATAGAAAGAAGTTGACTACAATAACATGTCCGTCGGTCGACTTTGTTTGATTATTAACTCAACTCTTGTCTCCGTGAAGCCGACATCGTCCGCAACGCACAAATTAGATGTTTAACAGAACTCTCTCCATTTGCCGAGGTGGGTGCAGCTTCAATAGCACTGAGGGAACTGGACACCATCCACGACAATGCAGTCACTTATCTGTATATTGCTCAACACCAGAATATTTATTCACTGAACTGCTCAGGCACAATTGCAGCAGAGTGCACCACCTGGAAGATTCACTGGAGTAAGTCATCCAGGCTTT
>NW_025127876.1:0-1110 GCF_004010195.1 Chiloscyllium plagiosum | reverse complement strand
CACTGACCTGGACCAGTGACCTGGGATACACCGAGTATGTCACCCACCTAGAACAGGAGCCTGGGACACTCCGAGTATATCACTGACCTGGAACAGTAACCTGGGACACACCGTCTATATCACTGACCTAGAACAGTCAACTGGGACAAACTGGGTATATCACTGTCCTGGAACAGTAATCTGGGACACACCGAGTATGTCACTGACCTGGAACAGTAACCTGGGACACAACGAGTATGTCACTGACCTGGAACAGTAACCTGGGACACACCGAGTATGTCAACAACCTAGAACAGGAGCCTGGGACACACCGAGTATGTCACTGACCTAGAACAGTAACCTGGAACACACCGGGCATATCACTGACCTGGAACAGTAACCCGGGACACACCAAGTATGTCACTGACCTGGAACAGTAACCTGGAACACACCGGGCATATCACTGACCTGGAACAGTAACCCGGGACACACCAAGTATGTCACTGACCTGGAACAGTAACCTGGAACACACCGGGCATATCACTGACCTGGAACAGTAACCCGGGACACACCAAGTATGTCACTGACCTGGAACAGTAACCTGGAACACACCGAGTTTATCACTGACCTGGAACAGTAACCTGGAACACACCGAGTTTATCACTGACCTGGAACAGTAACCTGGAACACACCGAGTATGTCACCAACCTAGAACAGGAGCCTGGGACACTCCGAGTATATCACTGACCTGGAACAGTAACCCGGGACACACCAAGTATGTCACTGACCTGGAACAGTAACCTGGAACACACCGAGTATGTCTCTGACCTGGAACAGTAACCTGGGACACACCGAGTGTATCACTGACCTGGACCAGTGACCTGGGATACACCGGGTATGTCACCAACCTGGGTCAGTAACCTGGAACACACCGAGTATGTCACTGACCTGGAACAGTAACCTGGGACATACCGAGTGTATCACTGATCTGGACCAGTGACCTGGGATACACCGGGTATGTCACCAACCTGGATCAGTAACCTGGAACACACCGAGTATGTCACTGACCTGGAACAGTAACCTGGGACACACCGAGTTTATCACTGACCTGGAACATTAACCTGGGACACA
>NW_025127875.1:0-1110 GCF_004010195.1 Chiloscyllium plagiosum | reverse complement strand
TACACTGGGGCTAGTATTCTCTATAATATACACTGGGGCTACTATTCTCTATAATATACACAGGGACTGCTATTCTCTCTATAATATACACTGGGACTGCTATTCTCTATAATATACACAGGGACTGCTATTCTCTATAATACACACAGAGGCTACTAATCTCTATAATATACACTGGGAGTGCTATTCTCTATAATATACACTGGGGCTAGTATTCTCTATAATATACACAGGGAGTGCTCTTCTCTATAATATACACTGGGGCTAGTATCCTCTATAATATACACAGGGACTGCTGTTCTCTATAATATACACAGAGGCTAGTATTCTCTCTAATATACACAGGGGCTACTATTCTCTATAATATACACTGGGACTGCTATTCTCTATAATATACACCGGGACTGCTATTCTCTATAATATACACTGGGACTGTTATTGTCTATAATATACACAGGGACTGCTATTCTCTATAATATACACCGGGACTGCTGTTCTCTATAATATACACTGGGACTGCTATTGTCTATAATATACACAGGGACTGCTATTCTCTGTAATATACACATGGACTGCTGTTCTCTATAATATACACTGGGGCTGCTATTGTCTATAATATACACAGGGAGTGCTATTGTCTATGATATACACGGGAGCTGCTATTCTCTTTCATGTACACATGGACTGCTATTCTGTATAACATACACAGGGACTGCTATTCTCTATTATATAAGCAGGAACTGTTATTCTCTATAATATACACAAGGTCTGGTATTCTCTATAATATACACTGGGACTGCTATTCACTGTAATATACACAGGTACTGCTATTCTCTATAATATACACAAGGTCTGGTATTCTCTATAATATACACTGGGGCTACTATTCACTGTAATATACACAGGTACTGCTATTCTCTATAATATACACAGGGACTGGTATTCTCTATAATATACACAGGAACTGGTATTCTCCATAATATACACAGGGACTGCTGTTCTCTATAATATACACTGGGACTGCTGTTGTCTATAATATAGACAGAGACTGCTATACTGTGTAATATACACAGGGATTGCTATTCTCTATAATATACACAGTGACTGCTA
>NW_025127874.1:0-1110 GCF_004010195.1 Chiloscyllium plagiosum | reverse complement strand
ACTGTTTTGTAGATGAATAAAATTGTGTTATTTGTTGGGTCAGTAAACTGTCAAGGATCAAAAGTGTTCTTTCGTAGAGGTTTATGTACTTCTTATGAGACGTGGGAGTGTAAAGAGAGTTTAAGGTTTACAGCGGATTATATCTCCAATAAATGTTGTTGGTTGCGAATCTTATCAGATCGACTGGATCGGTTAGAAAGACAGTTAGAAACAATGAGGAATGTGCAACAGCAACAGTATGTGATGCATGGCAGTTATACGAAGTGTGTGGGGGTAAGTCCTAGATACAGTCACATAAATGGGATAACTCCAGAAAAGGTAAGAGAGGTAGGCACCTCGTGTAGGAGCCTACTGTGGCTATACGCATTCCAAACCAGCATGCTGCTTTTTGTAAAACGTACGAGGTGATGGATTCTCATGCCAGCGTAGCAGGAACAGCCAAGTTCCTGTTATTGACAATGGCTCTAATGCAATGAGGAGTACGTCGTGTTCCAGGAGATCAATTGTGTTGGGGGATTCTCTAGCTTTAGGTACTGACAGACGTTTCTTTGGCTAGCAGCGAAAAACTGGAACGGTGTTTGCTTCCCTGGTGCCAGGAGCAAGGATGATTCAGAGAGAGTGCAGAATGATCTCACGGGGAAGAGGGCACAGCAAGAGGTAATTGTCCATATTGGAACTAACTACATATGAAGGAAAGAGGTTGAGAGTCTGAAGGGTGATTACAGATAGTTAGGCAGGAATTTAAAAAGGAGGTCCTTGAGAGTAGTAATATCTGGATTACTCCCGGCGCTGCGAGCTAATGAGGGCAGATTAGGAGGATACAGCAGATGAATGTATTGCTGAGGAGTGCTGCGCGGGAGAAGGATTCACATGTTTGGATCATTGGAATCTCTTTTGGGGTAGAAGTAATCTGTCGAAGAATGGTGGATTGCCCCTAAATTGGAAGGGGCGAATATATTGGCAGGGAGATTTGCTGAAGCTGAATGGGAGATTTTAAACTAGTAAGGTGGACAGAGGAGCGGTGGGACCCAGGGAGCTAGTGAGGAAATAGATCAAGCCTTCAGAAATGAGATAACGAGAATCCAGAGAAAAGAAAAGCCATTAGTTAAA
>NW_025127873.1:0-1110 GCF_004010195.1 Chiloscyllium plagiosum | reverse complement strand
AAAGGTCTGTTTCAACAAATAACTAAATTCAGTCGCTGCAATATTACAGCTATATAATAAATGACAATAAGTGCATCACATCGAATTAAGCATTTCCATTTACGAAGTGTTGTAACCCTGAATGAGCATTCCACACTAATGAACCTCAGTTGCAGTCTCCATCATTAGTGGAAATATCATTTCCGTAATTACATCACAAAGCACTGCTTATTCTCTACCCATCTACCATACTCCATGCCATTTCACAGCTTACAAACCCAATTTCCTGATTTATAAGCATTTCTCTTCTTTTAGCGTCATAATGGCAAACATTCCGACGCTCTGGAACACAAACTCTGTCACTTGCTTGTTGTTTTTTCGACGATGACCTCTGACCTTCCCAATATTCACATCTTAAATCTGTCTTGCGCCACACTTAGGACTGTTTGCCTTGCATTTACAGTAGGATTGGCTTTCTGTTTATCAATCAATTTAGCCTATTTTTACAATTAAATTTTAATTCCTGAAAATTAATTCTATCATTTCACATACAAATCACAAATAGTGATTCACAATAAGGCAGCCCTCAAAAAAACAAAGAACTCAATGAGATTATATTCTGGTGATCTCATTCTACCTGGTTTCATCCTGACCACAGGTGAAAATGGTTTCGGCTGTTGGAACGCAATCATCTCAACTGTCGAACATCGCTGCAGCAACTATTCAGGGTCATATACTAGGCCCCAAAATCTGTATCTGCCTCAGCAATGCATTTCCTTCCACCATCATTTCCAAATAAAAGATATTTTCTTGTGATTGCACAATGGTTAGCACCATGTATGATGCATCAGGTAAGGAAGAGGTCTGTGCCAATATACAGTAAGATAAAATTTCGTTTAGTCTGATAAGTGACAAGCATTGGCTTCAAAACGAAATGCAGAAATTTTGCAATCCATATGTATGTCGGGTGTCTCCCATTCTTTGCTTAACTGATCTAAATTGTCTTTGTGGTGGATGTTGTGGTTATATGGGAAACCCCAGCCAGTCTGTGTAGTCTATGAAGCAAATTAAACCAACCACTGCCGACACCACAAAAAAATGATCGTGTTTTCATGAGCAATCCGCTGATCA
>NW_025127872.1:0-1110 GCF_004010195.1 Chiloscyllium plagiosum | reverse complement strand
TGTCACTTTGCCGTTCCTGCACATCTTTCTATCTCCTGGTGAATCTTGTGCCCCAGCTCCTGGTTACTGTTTGGAGGTCTGTACATAACTCCAACTATGGTTTTCTTTTACCTTTGCCATTCCTCAATTCTATCCACATAGTTTCTGCTGTTTCAGACCCCACTTTGTTTCTTATTTAATTTAATTTCAGTTCTTACTCATCAGTAAACCCCACCTTCTCTGCTAAACTACCTTTTCAATAGGATATATATCTTTGAATATTCAACACCCAATCGTGATTCTCACACGGCCACGTCTCCGTGATGCCCACCACATCTTACCTGCCAATTCGATCTGTGCCACAAGCTCATTTCCCTTAATCTCTGCCTGCATTCAGATATAACACCTTCAGTCCTGTATTAACCGTCCCTCCTCTCATTGTCATTCGTTTGTCCAGTGTGATTGAAGATTGATTGTTAACCCTTTCCAAACACGCTGCCTTCATTGTTTTAATAACTTCTCCTGAGTTCTGCATTCTTACCTCCTTCTTTAGTTTGGGTTTCTAACTTCCCCAATAATTGAAATTTCCTCCCCTCCTCCATTTAGTTTAAAGCCCTGTCCACTGCCTTAGTTATACAATTCACTCAGACTCTGGTCCCAGCACAGTTCAGATGAAGACCGTCCCATTGGAACAGGTGCCTTCTTCCCCAGTACTGGTGACAATGTCACATGAATTCAGAGCCATTACCCCCACACCATTCTTTAAGCTGTGCATTTACCTGCTTAATCTTATTGACCCTGTGCCAACTAACTCGTGGCTCAGGTAGTCATCCAGAGATTATTACCTTTCTGGGTCTGCATTTTAGTTTAGCTCCTAGCTGTTCATACACCCTTAGTAGAACCTCTTGCCCTTGTTTTATCGATGTTGTTGGTACCTACGTGGACCACAACGACTGGATTTTTACCCTTCTACCCCAAGTACACTGAAGCCCAGATGAGATATCCTGAACCAGAACCGATCACCATGCTGGCGCCTCAACCTTCGGGCCTCTCTAAACTGGTCACAGAGAACAGTGTCTATATCTCTAACTATACTATTCACAACTACAACAATATTTCTCTCCTCTCCCC
>NW_025127871.1:0-1110 GCF_004010195.1 Chiloscyllium plagiosum | reverse complement strand
TGACAGTGTAGCCCTCCCGCAGTACTGACCCTCGGACAGTGCAGCACTCACTCAGTACAGACCCTCTGACAGTGCAGCTTTCCGTCAGTACTGACCTTCTGACAGTGCAGCACTCCCTCTTTACAGATCCTCTGACAGTGCAGCACTCCCTCAGAACTGACCCTCTGACTGTGCAGCTTTACCTCAGTACTGACCCTCTGACAATGCAGCACTCTCTCACTACTGACCATTTGACAGCGCAGCATTCCCTCATTAATGCCCCAATGATTGTGCAGCTTTCCCTCAGTATTGACCCTCTCACAGTGCAGGTTTCCCTCAGTACTGACCTTCTGGCAGTGCAGCACTCCCTCAGTACTGACCGTCTCACAGTGCAGCTTTCCCTTAGTGCTGACCCTCTGGCAGTGCAGTACTCCCTCCGTACTGACCCTCTCACAGTGCAGCTTTCCCTCAGTGCTGACCCTCTGGCAGTGCAGCACTCCCTCTTTACAGACCCTCTGACAGTGCAGCACTCCCTCAGTACTGACCCTCTGACAGTGCAGCAATCCCTCAGTACTGCAATTCTGACTGTGCATCTTTCCCTCAGTGATGACCCTTTGACAGTGCAGCGCTCCATCACTACTGACCCTTTGACAGTGCAGCATTCCCTCAGTACTGCCCCTCTGATAATGCAGCACTCCCTCAGTACTGACCCTCTGACAGCGCAGCACTCTCTCAGTACTGACCCTCTGACTGTGCAGCTTTCCCTCAGCAGTGACCCTCTGCCAATACAGCACTCCCTCACTACTGACCCTTTGACTGTGCAGCTTTCCCTCAGTACTGCCCCTCTGATAGTGCAGCACTCCCTCAGTACTGATCCTCTCACAGTGCAGGTTTCCCTCAATACTGATCCTCTGGCAGTGCAGCAGTCCCTCAGTACAGACCCTCTGACAGTGCAGCACTCCCTCAGTACTGACACTCTGACAGTGCAGCACTCCCTCAGTACAGACGCTCTGACTGTGCTGCTTTCCCTCAGTACTGACCTTTGACAGTGTAGCCCTCCCGCAGTACTGACCCTCTGACAATGCAGCACACACTCAGTACTGACCCTTTGACAGTGCAGCATTCCCTCAG
>NW_025127870.1:0-1110 GCF_004010195.1 Chiloscyllium plagiosum | reverse complement strand
CCTGAATCAGATACAGTAATGCACATGCTTCGAAGAACTTGGATTTTCCCACTGGTGCGATGCATAATTTAACAAGGCTGACTCAAACATGAATCTGGGCAATGGATGATCGACAATAAATGTCAGCAATGTCAACAGCAATTGAACGTTGAAGAGGAATTTACAAGCACGCAAGGAGAGTTGACAGTACAATATAATACGAAATTTGATCGAAGTACGAGCAAAAGTAATGCATATTCAGAGTTATTCTGCAGTCATGTAATCACAAAATTATAAAACAGGGAAACAGACAATTAGACTGAACAAGTCCACAATGACCAGATATCCGAAACTCTTCTGGCCCCAATTTCCAGCATTTGAGCTATTATCCCTCTAAATCCTTTGCATTCACCAATCAACCCAAATGCCTTTCAAATGTTGTAATTCTATGCGTCTCAACCATCTCCTCCAGCAGCGCATTCCATACACGCAGCACTACCTGCATGAAAACGTTCTTCCTCGCGTCCGTGTTAAACCTTTCACCTAACACATATTTGCATATCCCGACCCTCAGAAAAAGTCTTTAGCTATTCATGCCCCTCACGATGACCTCGGTCTCTGTAAGGTCTCCCCTCAGCATCCAATGCTTCAGGGAAAACAGCGCCAGCTATTCAGCCTCTCTCCATAACCCAAAGAAAGATCATGAACAATTGAATTTCAGTAGATTCATACAATATCGTCCTCCCTCAATCCATATGTGACTACACTTGCACTCAGCCTTTAACCTAATTCATGGCCGATCAACACGAGATCAGAAATACAAAGATTAACACGTCATCGGTGATTATATTCACTCACCCGGAACACCAAGTGAAGCAAGCAATGTGTAGCATATCTTCATGACACCGTCCACCAGCTCATGCATTTTCACAGTCAAACGACGTATTTTGATGTTAAGGTCGTTGGTCAAATCTATGTCAGCATATTCTAAGAACGTTTAATTTATACATTGTGGGATCGCCAAGGGGAAGCTAAACTTGCTAATTTGTTTGTTTTATGGTGAACCAAATTAACAGTTTGCTGATTAGAATTAACTCCCTGATGACGTACAAGCAACATAGCACTGGGACA
>NW_025127869.1:611-1110 GCF_004010195.1 Chiloscyllium plagiosum | reverse complement strand
CGTCACTATCACCCTGACCCTACCACACTTGCTGCGTCACTATCACACTGACCCCCTCACACTTACTGCATCACTATCACCCTGACCCATCACACTTACTGCATCACAATCACCCTGACCCCATCACACTTACTGTATCACTATCACTCTGACCCCAACACACTTGCTGTGTCACTATCACTCTGACCCCATCACACTGACTGCGTCACTATCACCCTGACACCCTCTCAATTACTACGTCACTATTACCCTGTCCTGCTCACACTTACTGCATCACTATCACTCTGACCCCATCACACTTATTGCATCACGATTACCCTGACCACCTCACAATTAGTGTGTCACTATCACCTTGGCCCCATCACACTTACTGCATCACTATCACCCTGACCCATCACACTTACTGTGTCACAATCACACTGACCCCATCACACTTACTGCGTCACAATCACCCTGATCCCATCACACTTACTGCATCACTATCACACTGACCCCCTCA
>NW_025127869.1:0-576 GCF_004010195.1 Chiloscyllium plagiosum | reverse complement strand
TCACTATCACTCTGACCCCATCACACTTATTGCATCACTATTACCCTGACCACCTCACAATTAGTGTGTCACTATCACTCTGACCCCATCACACTTGGTGTATCACTATCACCCTGACCCCATCACACTTACTGCATCACTATTACCCTGACCCTATCACACTTACTGTGTCACAATCACCCTGATCCCATCACACTTACTGCATCACTATCACCCTGACCCCATCACACGTACTGCATCACTATCACTCTGACCCCTTCACACTTGCTGTATCACTATCACCCTGACCCTATCACACTTACTGCATCACTATCACCCTGACCCATCACACTTTCTGCATCACAATCACCCTGACCCCATCACACTTAATGTATCACTATCACTCTGACCCCAACACACTTGCTGTGTCACTATCATACTGACCCCCTCACACTTACTGCATCACTATCACCCTGACCCCATCACACTGACTGCATCACTATCACACTGACCCCATCACACTTGTTGTGTCACGATCACTCTGACCCCATCACACTTGCTGTATCACTTTCACCCTGACCCCATCACACTTACTGC
>NW_025127868.1:0-1110 GCF_004010195.1 Chiloscyllium plagiosum | reverse complement strand
GCACCAGTCAGGAATGAGATGGAATATCCTCACTTGCCTGAATGGGTGCAGCCACAGCAACACTATAGAAGCTTGACACAATCCAGGACAAAACAGCCCATTTGATTTGTACCACATCCACAAGCATTCACCCCCTTCACCATGGTCACTCAGGAGCAGCAGTGTGCACTATCTACAAGACACAATGGAGAAATTCCCCAAAGATCCTAAACAGTTCCTTCCAATCTCACGAACACTTCCATCTGGAATGACAAGGGCAGTAGACTTTTGAGAACACCACCACCTTCAAAGTCCCCTCCAAACGAGTCAACATCCTGATTTGGAAATGTATTGCCGTTCCTTCACTGTTGCTGCGTGAAAAGCCTGGAATTCCCTCTTTAATCACTAGTGGGTCACCGCACAGCAGGTAGATTGCAGCAGTTCGAGAAGGCAGCTCAGCACCACCTTCTCAAGGGCAACTGCGGACGGGCAAGAAATGCTTGGCGCATCCAACGATGCCCACATCCAAAAAATATATTTTTTAAAAATAGTTCCAAGTTGAGCATCTCGATTAGACAGGTTATCTGATTTGAACACGAACAGGAAAGCACTGTTTCTAATATTGAAATTTTAGATTATTCTGTTATTAGATGTGTGTTCAGTATTCGATGGCATATTGTTGCTGAGTGCTGTCACAAATTGTACCTGTTTTGTTTAAATCAACAATACTGGCGTAACAGGATCAATCCTTCGAAAATACCAGACAGAAAATGGCAATCATCGTAGAGAGAATGCACCCCCGCCAGATGAGACTCATTGATAGCAGCTCATATTCAAAATATTAATGGAGTCCTGGCTGACACTGAATCTTCCCACCTTCCATATCACAGGGGTTACCATTGACGAGAACGTGAAGTCAAATAAACATACAAATACAAGGATTACAAGAGCAGGTCAGATACTTACAAGTCTATACTGAATAATAGACCCTATGTCCTAAATGGCATGAAATATAGCAACAGATGTAGGCCATTCAGCCCATTTCTTCACTCTGATACTGTACAATTTTGTCATTGTCTCTACGAAAAGTGGAAATACTTTCTACACATTGACTGTATCAATCTTTGCAGT
>NW_025127867.1:0-1110 GCF_004010195.1 Chiloscyllium plagiosum | reverse complement strand
TTGTTAAAGCGTGGCGACACGGCATTGTTAAAGCATGGAGACACGGTATTGTGAAAGCATGGAGTCACAGCTTTGTTAAAGCATGGGCAAACAGCATTGTTAAAGCATGGAGACACGGCATTGTTAAAGCGTGGACACACAGCATTGTTACTGCATGGAGACACAGCAATGTTAAAGCATGGAGACACACCTTTGTTAAAGCATGGACTTACAGCATTGTGAAAGCATGGATACGTGGCATTGTTAAAGCATGGAAACGTGGCATTGTTAAAGCATGGAGACACAGCATTCTTAAAGCATGGAGACACGGAATTGTTAAAGCATGGAGACGCGGCATTGTTAAAGCATGGAAATGTGGCATTGTTAAAACACGGTCACACAGCATTGTTAAAGCATGGAGACACAGCTTTGATAAAGCGTGGAAACGTGGCATTGTAAAAGCATGGAGACACAGAATTGTTAAAGCATGGACACACAGCATTGGTAAAGCATGGGGACACAGCATCGTTAAAGCATGGACACACAGCACTGTTAAAGCATGGAGACACAGAATTGTTAAAACATGGACACAAGGCATTGTGAAAGCATGGAGACACAGCTTTGTCAAAACGTGGACACACAGCATTGTTAAAGCATGGACACATGGCATTGTTAAAGCATGGAGACACAGCATTTTTAAAGCATGGACACACAGCATTGTTAAAGCATGGAGACACAGAATTGTTAAAGCATGGGCACACAGCATTGTTAAATCATGGAGATATAGCATTGTTAAAGCATGGGCACACAGCATTGTTAAAGCATGGAGACACAGCATTGTTAAAGCATGGACACGCGGCATTGTTAAAGCATGGAGACACATCTTTGTTAAAGCATGGACATACAGCATTGTTAAAGCATGGACATGCGGAACTTTTAAAGCATGGTCGACACGGCATTGTTCAAGCATGGAGACACGGCATTGTTAAAGCATGGAGACACAGCTTTGTTCAAGCATGGAGACACAGCATTGTTAAAGCAAGGAGACACAGCAATGTTAAAGCATGGACTCATGGCATTGTTTAAAGCATGGAGACCCATCTTTGTTAAAGCATGGACATACAGCATTGT
>NW_025127866.1:0-1110 GCF_004010195.1 Chiloscyllium plagiosum | reverse complement strand
CCTCAAGCTAATCCTGTCATTTAAACAGAACATAGTCGATCTACTCCAGGGCTCAACTCCACTCTCTTGCCGACTCCTTGGATTCCTCCACACCTCTCTGGGTTCGGGAATTCCATACATTCACTACCTTCGGAGAGAAGACATTACTCTGCATCGATGTTCCTTATTCGGTATCTATATCATCGAGTTCGATACTTTGCACAAGAATCGAAAAAACTTCTCAACATCTACCTTCTCTAACCCCTTCTTTGTCTTGTTGGTTTCAGCGTTATCATTCCTCATTCATTTAAACCCCAATATCGCCTCATCATCTTAGAGATTCTCAATAACACAACCCTTTCTTCCCAGGAAACCGCCTAATGTACCAACCAAGTTACTTGCTGCATCAGCATGCCGACCTTATGTTTCATACGCAGGAAGACTCCAATGCCTTTACTGTTCCTTTTCTGGAAGTCCTCTCCATTAAGTAACAGCCTGCCTTTTGATTCTCAATGTCATCTTCAAACTTGGATGTATATTGTACTCAACTCCATCCTTCAGGCCGTCAGCATAGATTGCAAATAACTGATGCCAGTAGACTAATATTTGTGGCACTCCAGCAGATAAACCTTTACCTTAAAGATCCATTAATCCCGACTCTCCGATTTCTGTGTTAACTCATCATCATCCCATGTTAATACAGTATCCGACGTCCTGGAACTTCTGTTTTGTGTAAGAACTTTTGTTTTGTAATACCTTGTGGAAAATCTCTGGAAAGCCTCGTGTCCACCAGATCCCCTTTATCAAGTCCGTTGTTACATTTTCAGGCATCTCCTGAAATACTTTGCATGATTTTACAGGGCAAAATATCATTTCCTTTTCACAAAACCACCCTGACTCTGCGTGAAGCTTTTCTAAATGTCCATGCTTGCCAGAATTTCCAAACTATACTTGTCCTATCTGTTTTCATTAGGTCCATGTGCCTCTAAATGTTACCCATTCATATGTTTGTCCAAATGAGTTTTAAATGTTGTAGCTCTCCTTGCATCTCCCACTCTTACTCTGGAAGCTCATTCCATACCCACACCGCCCTCTGTGTAAAAACGCTGCCCCTTAGTCGCTTTTAAATCT
>NW_025127865.1:0-1110 GCF_004010195.1 Chiloscyllium plagiosum | reverse complement strand
CTTACTCACTGAGTTTAACTAACAGGTATGACTGAAAATGTTAAAAATTCATTTTTTGGCATTGTAGGCTCAGACAATGTTCAGAGTTCAATGATTATTACTGCATCTGGGCTAATAGCATGGAATGTAATACTCACCGAGCCCATGTGAAAAATGAGAACCCGCGCAGACTTTGAGGAACTCTCTCATTATTTCACGACCACAGAGATTTGTGAAGACATGATCATATGAATAGGGGCCTGGCTCAACAGAGGGTAGCAGCAGTTCGACTGCAATGATGACCACCAGACACTTCATCGCGGCTCACAAGTGATCAGCTTTAGCTTCTTCTACTCTGTCCAGGAACCTAGAACAAAATACTCTGATCAATTTCGAATAATTCTACTGCACAAATCGGATCTGCATTCAATGGCAGATCTCAATTTCTTTTCCTATTTAAAACTCAAATTAAACTGGTCTCTCTATTGTTTCAGCAGAATAATTTCCATACCTTCTCAGTCTCTCACTTCATTCCAGCTTGCATCCTCTCCCTTTTTCGAGTGACCTTGCTCTCTTACAGGAACTTATCATTATCAGAAATTAACTTCTGTCCTTTTTTCTGGAAACTTCTGAAACCATACTTACACGTCATTTTGCACAATGTCTGAATCAAGCGTAACCATAACCCTTTAATGATTAATGTTTAGTTAAGCCCATTGTTAAATATTCTAGATATATATCGGTTGTGACTTGTTAATTCTTCAGTCAGAGACATTTTATCAGTGAACAACCCGCTATCCCTCCCGCAAATCATGGGAAGCATTCAGAAAAGGAAATCTGAGAAGAAACCTTCTGCTCATCAAAAACCCACATCACAGATCTTATGAACAAAAATGATTGAACTGTGTGAGATATTGATTTGTAGCCTCGCTATATTCCTTCGGACCAGCTCGCTATATTCAGTAAAACTGGGTTCCCCTTCATTCATTCATAATTGTTTACTAACCCTTACCAGTGCATTGACCTATTTGTGCTGAGTGATGCCACTATGATTGTTAGTTTGTAGTGAGTAGATGATGTCATTGAGCTTTGCACAGAGCAGGAAATAATTCATTCTTTCTTTACACTAAT
>NW_025127864.1:0-1110 GCF_004010195.1 Chiloscyllium plagiosum | reverse complement strand
CCCCAACCTGCACTCCCCACGGTGATTGACAGAGACAGAGACGTCCAGGTTTTGAATAAACTCTCTCCACATTGATACAGTGCAGTGGGTGTGTGATCCTGCACTGATTATCATATTATCCACCACCCTGACAGCAGCCACAATACCTTCATTCTAAAACAGTTAACTGTTCCCTCCAGCTACTGACATTCATGAAGGACAAGATCCATCTTCTCAGAGATGCAAGGTGCCTCCTTGAGGTTTAAACCATAAGTCGATAAGACAAAGGAGCAGACATTAAGCCAGTTAGCCCATCGAGTCTGCACAACCAGACTCAATCATCGCTGACAGTTTTCTCTGACCCATTCTCCGACCTTCTCTTTGTAACCATTGATCCCCTGGATAATCATACTTATCTGCCTCCTTCTCAAATATTATCAATGACCTGGCCGCACTGCCTTCTGTGGCAATAAATTTCAAAAATTGGCCATTCTCTGGTTAAAGACATTTCTCCTTATCACTGTTCTAAAGGGTGTTCCCTTTCATCCAAGGATGTGCTCTAGGGTCCTCGTCCAATGGAAACATCTATCAATATCTTCTTTATCCAGGTTATCCTGCATTTTGCATGCTTCCGTTACAATTCCTTTCATTCTTCTAAACTTTATTGAGTCTCGACCCAGACTCCTCAAACATGCCTCATACGATCAGCTTTTCATTCCTACGACCATTCTCGTGAAGATCCTGTGAACACACTCCAGGGCCAGTGCATCCTTCCTGAGATACGGGGCTCAAAATTACGCACAATACTCCAAATGTAGTCTCACCAGAGCCGTATGCAACCAGTTTTACAATCAATTCCTCTCATAATAAATGTCATCAATAATAAATGCTATTGCACTCCTAATCATAGAAACATAGAACATAGAAAAATACAGCTCAGTACAGGCCCTTTGGCCCTGGATGCAACCACAACCTGCAAGCTTACCTTGAGAGAACCCTGCACTAGAACTCCCAAATCCATTTGCACTTCAGATTTCTGAACTTTCTCCCAATTTAGAAAATAGACCATGCCTCTATTCTTTGTGCCAAAGTTCACTGTTCACACTTTCCAACACTGGAATGCATTTGCCA
>NW_025127863.1:0-1110 GCF_004010195.1 Chiloscyllium plagiosum | reverse complement strand
TGCGAAGCTCGAGGGTGGGTGGAGAATGTTCCCACTGGCATCGACCCTCAGGGTTACCCTGACCTGCCATTTGCTGGTCCAGATCCTAAAAGGATCGACACATCGGTTCTCTCTCACTCGACCTGGAAGTATCTTCTCAGGAAGGTCAGGACATCAGTTGCTGGCACGTAGGGGTTGTACATGTGGATAGTAACAACCCGACTCCTCTGTGCAGGAAGCACACACAACGGGACCGCCGACAAGATGGAGAACAGCGGCTCCCCTTGCTTCTCCTTGAAGACCTTCAGGAGCTGCTCACATTAGATTAGATTAGATTACTTTAGATTACTTTACAGTGTGGAAACAGGCCCTTCGGCCCAACAAGTCCACACCGACCCGCCGAAGCGCAACCCACCCATACCCCTACATTTACCACTTATCTAACACTACGGACGATTTAGCATGGCCAATTCACCTGACCCTGCACATCTTTGGACTGTGGGAGGAAACCGGAGCACCCGGAGGAAACCCACGCAGACACGGGGAGAATGTGCAAACTCCACACAGCCTGAGGCGGGAATTGAACCCGGGTCTCTGGCGCTGTGAGGCAGCAGTGCTAACCACTGTGCCACCGTGCCGCCCACATTGCTTCACGCTCCTGAAGGTGACATCGAAGTAGCCTGCCCCAGGGAAATCCTGCAGGCAGTACATGTCCGCTGCGGCGAACCCACAGCATCCCAACAGTACCTTCTTGATGAACAGGGTCCGATTGACTGGTGTATGCACACGCAGGAGAGGCCATTCACCTGCTCTGTGTGTGGGAAGGGATTTACTCAATCCTCTGGCCTCAGGATACACCAGCAACATCACACTGGGGAGAGGCGGTTCACTTGCTCTGAGTGTGGGAAGGGATTCACTCAGTTGGCCTGACTGTTGGTCCACCAGCACATCCACACCGGAGAGGGACCATTCCCCTGTACAGTGTGTGGGAAAGGATTCAGGGATTCATCGAATCTGCTGAAACACCAGCGAATTCACACCGGGGAGAAGCCATTCACCTGCTCTGTGTGTGGGAGGGGATTTATCCAGTCAAGCAAACTGCAGAGACACCAGAGAGTTCATCAGTGAAGA
>NW_025127862.1:0-1110 GCF_004010195.1 Chiloscyllium plagiosum | reverse complement strand
TTAAAATACTGGTGTAAGTTATTTGCCTGTTCCGTGTGGCCAGTTCCCTAGTTACACCCTCCATATGGCCTCAATGTACTTTCCTGACTGCACTTCTGCCTCAGCTCACAAGCATATTTTTAAGCGTTTTTTTATACAGACGGAAAAGCTCGTGATGCTTGCTTTTATATTTCTTGCAAATTTATTACAACATATCTTTTCATACATCTTCCTCGCTTTCTAGATTCATACAGTCATATTGTGCACAAACAGATCATTTGGTCCAATTTGTCCATGCTGGCCAGGTTTTCTAAACTAAACTAGTCTCATTTGCTTGCACTTGGCCCATATGCCTCGAAACGTTTCCCATTCATATGTTTGTCCAAATGTCTTTGAAATATTGTAGCTGTACTTGCATCTACGACTGTTCCTCTGGAAGCTCATTCCATACTTACATCACCCTCTGTGTAAATAAAGTTGCCCCTTTGTCCCTTTCAAGCTTTCCCTCTTTTACTTTAAAGCTATGCATCTATGTTTGAACTCCCCGATCCTGCAGAAAAGACCTTGGCTATTCACCCTATCCATGCCTCCCATGACATTACAAACTTTGAGAATGTCACCCCTCAACCTCCTACACTCCATCTGATACTAACTTCGAGATAAAATGTTGAACAATAAGCACTTCAAATTTGAAAGAATCATAAAGATGACAGGTAAAGAAAACAGCCCAAACTTCACACTGTCAGTTTTGCTCTATGTTACAAAACTAAGGCAGCATGAAACTCTTACTGGTGCCAATAAGAGGTCAAGCAACTGAATTCCTTAGGGTGAAGGAGGTGATGATCTATAGAGTGAAAACCTATCTCTTTCTAGATCTATATAATACCTCATGGTCAACATTCTCTCTCCTGTTCTCTCTGTGTCCTTGTGTGGTTGTGTTTTCTTTATCTTACACTCATTTAGAGAAAACCCCTATCCCCCATTCACATCTTAATTTAAACCCATTTTGCATCATCTTCTCGTTCACAACTGCTAATAGCCCGTTTATCTTATGCCATGCCCTCTTTTCCAAGTCATGCATCCCCCAACGCCGGCAATGGATTAAAAAGCCCAGTTTCCAACCTTTTTCAG
>NW_025127861.1:0-1110 GCF_004010195.1 Chiloscyllium plagiosum | reverse complement strand
GACTCAGCGTGTGCTCGCTCTGTTCCTCGCTCCAGGTCCCGGCCCACGACTCAGCGTGTGCTCGCTCTGTTCCCCGCTCCGGGACCCGGCCCGCGACTCAGCGTGTGCTCGCTCTGTTCCCCACTCCAGGTTCGGCCCACGACTCAGCGTGTGCTCGCTCTGTTCCCCGCTCCGGGACCCGGCCCGCGACTCAGCCTGTGCTCGCTCTGTTCCTCGCTCCGGGACCCGGCCCGCGACTCAGCGTGTGCTCGCTCTGTTCCCCACTCCAGGTTCGGCCCACGACTCAGCGTGTGCTCGCTCTGTTCCCCGCTCCGGGACCCGGCCCACGACTCAGCCTGTGCTCGCTCTGCTCCCCGCTCCGGGACACAGCCCGCGACTCAGCGTGTGCACGCTCTGCTCCCGGCTCTGGGACCCGGCCCACGACTCAGCGTGTGCTCGCTCTGCTCCCCGCTCCGGGACACAGCCCGCGACTCAGCGTGTGCACGCTCTGCTCCCCGCTTTGGGACCCGGCCCGCGACTCAGCGTGTGCTCGCTCTGTTCCCCGCTCCTGGACACGGCCCACGACTCAGCATGTGCTTGCTCTGTTCCTCACTCCGGGTCCCGGCCCACGACTCAGCGTGTGTTCGCTCTGTTCCCCGCTCCGGGTCCCGGCCCACGACTCAGCGTGTGCTCGCTCTGCTCCCCGCTCCGGGACACAGCCCGCGACTCAGCGTGTGCACGCTCTGCTCCCCGCTCCGGGACCCGGCCCGCGACTCAGCGTGTGGTCGCCCTGCTCCCCGCTCCGGGACACAGCCAACGACTCAGCGTGTACTCGCTCTGCTCCCTGCTCCGGGACCCGGCCCACGACTCAGCGTGTACTCGCTCTCCTTCCCGCTCCGGGACACAGCCAACGACTCAGCGTGTGCTCGCTCTGCTCCCCGCTCCGGGACCCGGCCGGCGACTCAGCGTGTGCGCGCTCTGCTCCCCGCTCCGGGACCCGGCCCACGACCTAGCGGTGCTCGCTCTGTTCCCCGCTCCGGTACCCGGCCCACGACTCAGAGTGTGCTCGCTCTGCTCCCCGCTCCGGGACCCGGCCCCCGACTCAGCGTGTGCTCGCTCTGCTCCCCGCTC
>NW_025127860.1:0-1110 GCF_004010195.1 Chiloscyllium plagiosum | reverse complement strand
GGCGGAAAAGTGGCAGCTGGAGTTCAAAACAGACACCGATGAGGTGACGCATTTCGGTCAGTCTAATTCTAGATGGGGTGATACAATGAACGGAAGAGCTTTGGGAAAAAAAGTTGATGGACAGAGAGATCTGTGAGTGCAGGTCCATTATACACTGAAGATTGCTGCACAGGTGGATAGAGTAGACAAGCAGGCATATAGTATGCTTGGCTTCATTGGATGGGGTATTGAATAAAATGGCTGGCAAGTCATGTGAAAATTGAACAATACATTGGTCTGGCCACACTTAGAATACTGTGTAAATTTCTGGTCGCCACATTACCAAATGGATGTGAAAGCTTTGGAGAGGATGCGTAAAAGGTTTAATCGGATGTTGCCTCGTATGGAAGGTGCAGTCTCGGAAGAAAGGTTGAGTAGGTTAGGTTTGTTTTCATTAGAAAAAAGGAGTTTGAGTGGGACCTTTTTGAGGTTTACAAAATCATGAAGGGTACAGACAGGGTAGATAGAGAAAAGTTTTATTTCCCAGGTGAAGGATTAAATACCGAGAGGTCACGCTTTCAAGGTGAGAGGTGAAAAGATTAAGAGGGATACACGCGGCAACTACTTGACACAGAGGGTGATGGGTGTCTGGAACGCGTTCCCAGCAGAGACGGGAACGGTAATGACGGTAGATACATTTAAGATGCGTCTGGACAGATGCATGAGTAGTTGGGGAGCAGAGGGATACAGATGCTTAGGAATTGGGTGACAGATTTAAACAGTAGATTTGGATCGGATCAGGCTTGAATGGATGAAGGGCCTGTTTCTTGTCTGTACATTTTCTTTCGTCTTTCTTCTTAAATTACGCCAATTTCATTACAAAATTTGCGAGGTCTAAGTGCCTGAAGTGAATCGATGCTGAAACACGAGTCAAAACAAATCTGAGCGATGGCTTTTGTGTGGTTGCGTGATCGAGCGGTCTAATATGCTGGATTTTAAGCTTCAGTTTCTATCGAATCGTGGCTTCAAATACCAACATCGTAAGTGAGCTACTTTGTGGAGATGTATGTGAGCGAAGTTCGCATGTGTGGATGCCTTTTAGATTAGATTAGATTAAATTACTTACAGTGT
>NW_025127859.1:0-1110 GCF_004010195.1 Chiloscyllium plagiosum | reverse complement strand
TGAGAGATTCACAGAATTTGATGTCCTCTGCGAAAGAAAACAAATCTGACATTTGTGCAGGGGAGGCCAGCAGAGAGTGGCATTGCATGGCTCTACACTTAACATTGACAGACAGTAGAGATGGAGGAAGGGGGAGGGTGTTGGTATCACTTTCAGTGGATTTACCCCAAAACCTACAAAGACCACGTTGAACAGAGATGCATATAGGGATACACACAAATATACATAGACACATTAAGCACACAACACATATAGATACAGGTATGAACACTTACACACTAACACATGCACACTCCTGCCCACAGAAAAAGTAGTTTATTTAAGATAGAGATAAATACTTTTTTCATTAATAAGGGAATCATTAGATCAGTTGGCGAAGGCAAAAGAATGCAGCTGAGAAACATTTCACCCGTGATCAAATAGCACAGCAATCCGATTGGCTAAAGGGCTTAATTCTGCTCCAATTTCCTATTTTCTGAAGTGATTCATTTTGGAAGATCGAATTCAAATGCAGATTACAGGGTCAAAGGTAGCATTCTTGGCTGTGTGGAGGAACAGACGGATCTTACGGTCCACGTCCTTAGGTACCTCCAAGTTGCCATTCAAGTTGATAGGGGTGTTAAGAAGAATATGGTGAGTTGGTTTTCATTAACAGGGAGACTGAGTTTAAGTGCCGCGAGATTATGCTGTAGCTCTGTAAAGCCATGGTTAGACCACACATGAAGTATTGTGTTGTGTTCTGGTCGCCCATTATGGGAAGAAATTGGAAGCTTTCCAGAGGGTGCAGATAGGATTTACCATTCTGTTGCCTGTGCAGGAGGGCATGTCTTATGGAGAATTTCTAAGGGAGCTAGGCCTTTCTCATTTGAGAGAAGAAGGATGAGGGATACATAACATAGGTGCAAGATGAGGCATAGATAGAGTGGACAACTGGAGACTTTTTACCGGGGTGCAAATGGCTATCACTCAGGGAGCATAATTTTAAAGTGATTGGAGGAAGGCTGAGGGGAGATGTCAGAGACAGTATTTTTTTTCTACAGATAGTGGTAGGTGCATGGTATGATAATAAAATGAAGCGATGAAGTTTAGTTTAGTCTTAGACGAGAATAA
>NW_025127858.1:0-1110 GCF_004010195.1 Chiloscyllium plagiosum | reverse complement strand
GCAGGTCAGGTATCATCCATAGAGACCAAGCAAATTAACGGTGAGTCTCAATGACTCAATCAGAGCTCTGACGAAGCGTCATCTGGACTCAAAATGTTAGCTTGCTCTCTCCGTCGAGTTTTTAAAAGAAGTTCATGGATGAGAGTGTCATTGGCTCGGGAGCATTCATTGTCGATCTCTAATTGCCCAATGGGCAGCTCAGAATAAAGCTCATTGTTGTGTGTCTGGAGGCACATGTAGGAAAAACTACGTAAGGATGGTAGCTTCTAACCTCAAGCGTGTTGGTGAACCAGATAGGTTTTCCGAAACTCAACAAATGATTCATGGCTATTGAGGGAGTGCAGCGTAGTTCACGAGGTCAATTACTGGAATTGCGGGACTACCTTACACTGAAAGACTGGAGCGACTGGGCTTGTATACCCTTGAGTTTAGAAGACTGAGAGGAGATCTCATTGAGACAGATAAGATTATTCAAGGATTGGACACTCTGAGGACAGGAACATGTTTCTGCTGAAGTGTGAGTGCCGAAACAGAGGACACAGCTTAAAAATACGGGGTAGACCATTTAGGGCAGAGATGAGGAGAAACTTCTTCACCCAGGGAGTGGTGTCTGTGTGGAATGCTCTGCCCCAGAGGGCAGTGGAGGCCCAGTCTCCGGATTTATTTAAGAAAGAGTTGGATAGAGCTCTCAAGGATAGTGGAATCAAGGATTATGGAGATAAGGCAGGAACAAGACACTAATTAAGGATAATCAGCCATGATCACATTGAATGGCAGTGCAGGCTCGAAGGGCAGAATGGCCTACTCCTGCACCTATTGTCTATTGTCTCTTGTGATGAGATTTTTAATTCCAGATATTCACTGAATTCAACTTCCACCATTTCCTGTGACAAGATTCAAACCTGGCTCTCCAGAATGCTGAAAAATGTGTTGCTGGAAAAGCGCAGCAGGTCAGGCAGCATCAAAGAGGCAGGAGAATCGACGTTTCGGGCATAAGCCCTTCTTCAGGGATTAGGATGGTGTGCCAAGCAGGCTAAAATAAGAGGTAGGGAGGAGGGATTAGGGGGAGGGGCGTTGGGAATGTGATAGGTAAAAGGAGGTTAAGGTGAG
>NW_025127857.1:0-1110 GCF_004010195.1 Chiloscyllium plagiosum | reverse complement strand
GGTGCAGTCCTGGTGCCCATGTCATTCTGTAGTGGTAACTACGTTGTGAATGTCGTATGTCATTCTGTAGTGGTAACTACGTTGTGAATGTCGTGAGCAGCAGAACAAGAGCGGACGGGAGAAATGAAACATGATAAATGCGGGCAATGACTTGTAACCAACAAGTGTGTGTTTCAAACTGCATTTTCAGGGAATAATACCAATCATAAATCGAGCTTCTTGTGTAAACCTTCGGGGAAGAAGTTCCAAAGAGCCCAGTACGCTCACTGTTGTTAGACGCAAAATCGCTGCTTTC
Organism: Chiloscyllium plagiosum; assembly: GCF_004010195.1. Lineage (NCBI taxonomy): Eukaryota > Metazoa > Chordata > Chondrichthyes > Orectolobiformes > Hemiscylliidae > Chiloscyllium > Chiloscyllium plagiosum. Next base: position 815 of record NW_025127857.1, on the reverse strand, counting down.
TTTTTTTCAGTGCAGAGCTTTGTTTTAAGTTTTTCACAGCAAATGGCCAGAAAAATAAATCAGAGGGGAAACCACAGTGAGCCAGTGAAACAACGGTGGCTGCAAAGTTCAAAGTGGCCATGAGAGAACAAACAGGTGTGATGAGCAGGGATGAATCTCGGAAATAAATTCTCACTCCCGTGAGAATGACCAGGCGATTGTGAAGGACGTTTTTGAAGAAAGAACAGTTGCTGCGGGGTAAAGGATGACAACTGAAATGTGGTGAACTGAAGGAGACTGAAAAAAATCTCAGAGCTTTCTTATCAGATACAAAGCCAACGACGCAATTAACATGTCTAGACGAAAGTCTGCACCTTCAATGAGGAAAGTAAAATTTTATTTTGTATTTCTGTTCAATTTCCTTTGGTGGAAATGGGAAATCACTTCTCATTGATTTACTTAATACCGGAAATGAGGAAGAAAAGCACGAGATCCATTTGAATTGCCGAAGTCAGGTGCAGTGAAGTGAGGTAGAGATTAAATGTTTTATAAATCAGGCTATTCGACAGTATCAAAGCACACTTTCAGCGGGACAGGAAAAAGATTAAACTGAGGTTATCCCAACGAGACAAAATATACTTGGATTGTGAGCAGATTCAAAGTCGCAATTAACATTTCTAGGATGACTTTTTTTATCGTTTTTCCCGATTTCTATTATGGACGATGATATTTTTCTCTCTATTTCTGTCCAATTTGCTTTGATTAAAAAAAATTACTCAGTACCGTAATTTAATTTTTTAAAGTTGCATGGGATCCACTTGAATTGCTGAAGTAAA
>NW_025127856.1:0-1110 GCF_004010195.1 Chiloscyllium plagiosum | reverse complement strand
TCTGCGTGTAATTGTCAGTGTCCCTCTGTGCAGCATATAATGAGGTCCACAGTGACTCCTTCCTGGTCGTGCCTTGCACCTTGGGGAACACTGAGACATGGAGATTCTACAGAGGCTGCGCTGTGGGGCCTGTCCCCTGAGTCTCAGCACCCTGCGGCTGGGTCTCTGACCTCACAATGGGAGATAACCCCCTCTCAAGTCGAGCTGGAGATTCAACAACAGCCAATAGTATTGCCCACGGAGCACGGCCGCTTAAACGTGAAGGAACGGAAATCAGAGAAAGTTGCTCAGATAGAGAGAGCACTGGGGAGAGAAACTGAAGTTCTCACGTGACAAAATCAGGTTGGAGTGCAGTGACTACAGCGATTCTAGCTGTCTACCCATTTGAACTGAACTGATTGTACTGGAATCTGAAATATGAAAATTTAATCGAGGAAGATACTTCGTGTCCATAAGGGGGAAAGTGGACTTTACATTTCAACATCAATAAGTGTTAAGCGTAAATTTTAATGAATCCTAATCATACTTTACTTATTATATTGCAAGTTAACAAATACTCTCAATCTGCTGTAGACTGTTACTTTGTCTGAGTTCCATCTGCTTTAGTCAGAAATTAAAAATGCATCAATTAAAAGGACTTAGTGACAAAGAAAAAAGAGGGGAATCAGAGGGAATGAAAACAAAATGGAAGTGCAGGAATGATGAGATATCTCAATGATAAGGGTGCAAAACAGAACCTCTGCATTCCAACTTTCTTGCCCAAAGTTGCTTGGAAGCAGAAAGAAATAAATCGGGAATGGAGGTTGTGGTGGAATTGAGCAAAAGTGCCAAAGTAATACTGGAAGCTATGAAATACTAGGACCAGGATTGGAATCAGGAGGTGTGGCCGCGTGGGCAGGGTAGGAAAAGTCTTGAATGCAACATTGTCAGAACTGGTCAATTAAACGGTCGGTCAGCAAGGGGGCGTCGTTCAATCAATGTGGACAGAGGATGTTCCGGTTCATAAAATGCAGCAATCATATTTAAAGGCTGTTACCTATACTTTCAAACAACATCTCTGGAGAGACATTGGCTCCGAACAAATATTTACCATCAATTAGATTCAGGTTG
>NW_025127855.1:0-1110 GCF_004010195.1 Chiloscyllium plagiosum | reverse complement strand
GATGACTTGCTGCTTAATGTTCCAGGATACAAGCTGGATAGAAAGGGAGGCAAGAGAGGCAGGAGTGGCATTTCTGATAAGGGATAGCATTATAGCTGTGCTGAGGGAGGATATTCCCGGAAATACATCCAGGGAAGATATTTGGGTGGAACTAGCCTAAAACTAAGCTAATACCATTTGCATACATTTGTGTCATATCCCTCGAACACATTCTTATTTATGCATCTATTTAAATGACTTCTTAATGTTGTTGCTGTAGCTGCATCTATCACTTTATCTGTCAGCGTATTCCATATACAAACCATAGTCTGTACGAAAAGATTTCCCTTCAAGTCGCTTGGAAATCTTTCCCGTTTCGCCTTAAAATTATGCCTTCTTGCTTTGAGCTTCCCTTTCCTTGGCAAAAGACCTTTGTTTTTCACCAACATCCTGGGCTCCAGTTAAAATTATCCCAGCCTATTCAGCCTCTCTGTATAACTCAACCACAGTCACCCCACCATCTGCTCGCCTCCCCATATCCCAGAAAAGTTTGGGCAGAATATCTTGTAAATCTTTTCTGCACACTCTGTCGTTTCATAATAACCTTGAACCAGTCGCTGTGATTTTTGGAATAAAGGAATCACATTATAAAAAATGAAGTTAAAATGAATGCCTTTGGCAGAATGGCGTAAACGTGACCGAAACATATTTCTCCAGAAGCATCATGAAACGAGCATGGTTTTATACATTCTTCTGGATAAATCAATGACAACTCATGGATTGTTTGTCAGATTTGTGATTCTCAAAGCTGTCAAGAAACGATGATGATGTATTTACTGGGTGTACATGTCCTGTACAAGTGTATTTTAACATCAGCAAAATGATGTGGATTCAAAACCATTGAGCGGTCGTTGACATTATTCTGTTTTTTAGGAATTGTGTGTTGATCAAATTGCAACGAATAAGGTATAATGAGGTTTGTACACAGAATAATGTAAAGTTCTGAATGTGCTACATTCTAAGTTTCATTTGGCAGTCATCGTTAAATGGCAAAAGTAAGTCAGTGAATATAGAAAATTGATTCGTTTACTCGAGAATGGTGAGGACTGCTCTGATAAAGTGGAGAATACA
>NW_025127854.1:0-1110 GCF_004010195.1 Chiloscyllium plagiosum | reverse complement strand
CAAACTAAGACCCTAAGCTTCCAGGTTCCTGTCGCTGCGACGCCCCACTGTGTTCCCATGCCTCCATGTCAGTTTGGTCTTCTGCAGCGCTCCCGCATAGCACAGCGCGAGTTGGTAGAGCAGCATGTCATTTCCTACTGAGAGACCATACAATCTTCAGTACCCAACATTGAGTTCAATCATTTTAGACCTTGCCCCACCTACACATACCATTCGTACCAAAGGCGGATCGTTTGGCTCGAAAATCTCTCTCTAGATGCACTAGACCTGTTGATTTTGTTCAGAAATTTCTGCTTTTCTTTGGATAATTTTGTTCTGTTCTGATCGCCAGCCTTCAGGAAACGTGTGATTGCACGGGAACGTGGTCAGATGAGATTTACCAAGGTGGTCTCTGAGCTCGACCATTCCCCCTGGGAAGATAAGCGAAAGTAGGGCTGCAGGGTGCTGGAGCTCAGAGTCGACAGTGTAGTACTGGAAGAGCACAGCACGTCAGACAGCATCTCTGGAGCAGGAGAATCGATGCTTCGGGCACAAGCCACTGCCATTCCATTACCAGCCGATGTATGGAGGAAGAACGTCTCATATTCCACCTTATGACCCTCCAGCCACACGGGATAAATGTGTATTTCAACAGCATCCTCATTTCACCTCCCCCACATTATCCCAGTCCAAAGCCTCCAACTAGGCACTGCTCTCTGGACCCGGCCAACAATCCCCCTCTGACCTATCACCTTCTCCCTCACCTTCTCCACCTATCTCTTTCCCAGCTCCCTGAGCACCCACCTCATTCCCCTCCCTCAACCCTGACTCAAAAGTCTCATTCCTGACGAATGGTTTATGCCCGAAACATCGATTCTCCTGCTTCTCGGATGCTGCCTGACAGGCTGTGCTTTTTTTAAAGCACTACACTCTCGTCACAGCAAAGATAGATGAGCTCGATTGGGACTCCTAATCTGAGACCGGAGAAATCTGAGAGAGGAGTTGATTAACGTGCACAGAAAGGGAATAGATATGTGTGACAGGAATAAAATTCTAATGGGAAGGATTAATAGCCAGGGATATAGATGAAACGCTAGAGAGAGAGGATGTTCAGAGAAGATTTAGGAAGAA
>NW_025127853.1:0-1110 GCF_004010195.1 Chiloscyllium plagiosum | reverse complement strand
CTCAGGGTTTTTTGCATAGGTACAGCTTGGTTATACTGTGAAGTGTTCACCCAGTCTACCTTTAGTTTCCCCAATGTAGAGTAGACCACAATGTGAGCAGCGAATGTAGTAGACTGGATTGTGGGAAAGGTTGATAGGATGCTGCTTCACCTGGAAGGTATGTTTGGGCCCTTGGCTCGTGAGGAGGGAGGACGCAAATGGGATAGTGTAACACCTCCGGCAGGGGAAAGTGAGGTGGACCTGTGGTGGGGGGTGGGGAGTTGAGGGGAGATGTTGGCAGTGAATAACGAGTGGACCAGGGTGTCCTGGAGGAAATGGCCCTTCAGAAGGCGGAAAAGGGAGAGGAGGCAAATTTGTCTCTGGTGGTGGCATCTCGCTGAAGGTGGGGGAAATGCAGACTGATGATCTGATGCATGTGATTGCTAGCGGGATGGTAGGTAAGGACAGGAAGAACTCTAACGCTGTTGCAGGAGGGAGGAGAGAGGGTGAAGGTAGAAGTGCAGGAGGTGGGTCAGAACTGGCTGAGGGCCCTGTCGAAAAACGTGCTGGGGAATTCTCGGTTGAGGACGAAGGCGGACATTTCAGAGGACACATTTTTGAAGTTGACATCATCAGATGCAGTGCGGTTGAGACGGAGGAATTGGGGGAATGGAATGGAGTCTTTGCAGGAAACAGGGTGTGAGGGTGTATACTCCAGGTAGCTGTGGGAGTCGGTGGCTTAATACTGGATATCAGTGACCTGTCTATCCCCAGAAATAGAACCAGAGATATCGAGGAAAGAAAGGGAGGAGTCAGAGATAGACCAGGTGAAAATGAGGGAAGAGTGCAAATTGGAAACGATGAACTTTTCCAATTCTGGACAAGAGAGAGGCGCAACAGCAAATATATCACCTACGTATTGGAGAAACAGTTGTGGGTGGAGGCTGGAAAGAACTGGAACAAGGAATGGTCTGCGTACCCCTTGAAGGAACAGGTATACCTTGGGCACAGGAGTGTATCCTTGAACCCCCTCTATACGGCAGGAGCAGGCTGAAGCAATGGGTCTGCCCAGGCAGATCTGTTTGTGGATTTTCAGGAGGACATAAAAGTGAGCTCTGCTATCAGAGGACC
>NW_025127852.1:0-1110 GCF_004010195.1 Chiloscyllium plagiosum | reverse complement strand
GTGTGTCTCAGTGAGTGTCACAGTGTGTCTCAGGGAGTCAGAGAGAGTCAGAATGTGTCACAATGTGTCACAGTCTCTCAGAGAGTGTTTCAGTGTGTCACAGTCTGTCAGATAGTGTCATAGTGTGTCTCCGCCTGTGTCAGAGAGTGTCATAATGTGTTTCAGAGAGTGTCACAGTCTGTCACAGTCTCTCAGAGAGTGTTTCAGTGTGTCACAGTCTGTCAGAGAGTGTCATAGTGTATCTCCGCCTGTGTCAGAGAGTGTCATAATGTGTTTCAGTGAGTGTCAGAGAGTGTAACAATGTGTCTCAGAGACTGTCACAGTCTGTCACAGTCTCTCAGAGAGTGTTTCAGTGTGTCACAGTTTGTCAGAGAGTGTCACGGTGTGTCTCTGCCTGTGTCAGAGAGTGCCACAGTGTGTTTCTGCCTTTGTCAGAGAGTGTCACAGTGTGTTTCAGAGAGTGTCAGAGAGTGTCTCATTGTGTCACAGTCTGTCAGAGAGTGTCACCGTGCGCCTCCGAGAGAGTCAGAGAGTGTCACAGTGTCTCTCAGTCACACAGTGACACTCTCTGACAGACTGTGATACACTGAAACACACTTTGACACGCTCTGAAACACATTTTGACAATCTCTGGCACAGGGAGAGACACACTATGACACTCTCTGACAGACTGTGACACTCTCTAACACTATCTGAAACACATTTTGACACTCTCTGACACAGGCAGAGACACACTGTGACACTGTGACACTCTGTGACTCTATCTGCCACACTGGAACGCATTATGTCACTCTCTGTCCCTCTCTGAGACACACTGTGAGACACTCTGACAGACTGCGACACTCTCTGGGACACACTGAGACACTCTCTGACACACTGTGACACTCTATGACAGATGGTGACACACTGAAACACTCTCTGAGAGACTGTGACAATCTCTGAGACACATTGTGACACTCTCTGAAACGCACTGTGACACTCTCTGGCACAGGTAGAGACACACAATGACACTCTCTGACGGACTGTGACACTCTGTTACAGAGTCACAGAGTGTCACAGACTGTCACAGTGTGTCTTAAAGAGAGTCAGAGAGTGTCACAGTGTGTCTCA
>NW_025127851.1:0-1110 GCF_004010195.1 Chiloscyllium plagiosum | reverse complement strand
GAAAATAATTCTTAAGATACAGAATTACTTCAAGATTAGGAGGACGCAATGGCCTCGTGGTATTATCACAGGACTGTTAATCCAGGTACACTGGTAATGTTCTGGGGACCTGGGGTTAAAACTTACCATAGCAGATGGTAGAATATGAATTCAATAAAAATCTAGAATTAAACGTCTAATAATGACGAAAAAAACCATTGGTGATTGTTGGAAAACACCGATCAGGTTCACTAATGTTCTTTTCGGAAGGAAAATAAAATTCCTACCTGGTCTGACCTACCCCAAACCCGCAGCACTGTGGTTGTCTCTTCTGGGTAATTAAGGATGAATAATAAATGATGGCTTGGAATTATTAAAACAAAAATTCAAAATCAAATATTGAAGAACGAGTTAAATTTTATATTCAACTGTGACTGCAAGGTGATGATTTTGTAGCTTCTCGTGATATAACCAAAACAAAATTAGTGAACTTCTGCCAAATTTTGAAATTATTTTAATCTTCAAACAAATAAAATTCTTGAAAGAAGGGGAAGTCCACAGACAATTTCATGAATGATCTCAACAGATTAGTAGGAGAATGGGGCAACATGACATTGCAGTTAACTGTCACTTTTACAAACTCAATAGCTTACTGATTGTGTTCTTTCCAAAATGGCAGTGCCTGCTTGTCTTGTGTATTATTTGAAACTCATGGGATGATGTTGGTGAACTAATTGAACAGAGGCCGGTATCCCATCACCAACTCACTCTTTATTTACATGTGCACAGGACATGGACTCTGACCAGCTCGTCCAGTGCCAGCCCCTAGAGTGAGGAGACTCTCTGACACTCCTGTTTAGATCTGTCAGTCAGGGCTCCCTGATTGGCCCATGTTAACAGCCCCAATGAGGGATCTCATTTTTAATGATATCTGCCTGGCCAAAAACCTTCCAATCACGGTGGGTGGAAAGCTGACTCAAAATCATTACATCATATTTTATATGAAGACATTCGGTGAGAATATTTTTCCTTGTTTTACCTTGGGTGCTTATGAACCTGTGTTAATCAGTTATTACAATTTTTCTCCTCATATAACTGAACAGTTCATGATTTTCAACAATTCTGTCAAAT
>NW_025127850.1:0-1110 GCF_004010195.1 Chiloscyllium plagiosum | reverse complement strand
TTTAGTGAGGATCCTGTCATTTTTTGATTAGATCAGATTCCCTACAGTGTATAAACAGGCCCTTCGGCCCAACCAGTCCACACCGACTCTCCGAAGAGTAACCCACCCAGACCCATTTCCCTCTGACTAATGCACCTAACTATGGGCAATGTAGCATGGCCAACTCACTTGACCTGCACATTTTTGGACTGTGGGAGGAAACCGGAGCACCATGAGAAAATCGATGCAGACGGGGGAGAATGTACAAACTCCACACAGACAGTCACCCGAGGCTAGAATTGAACCTGAGACCCTGGTGCTGTGAGGCAGCATTGCTAACCACTGAGCCACCGTGCCGCACCATTTTTTTTGCAACTTCTCCCATCTCACGCCCACCCCAGTCCTTGCACCATTTTTGTTATTGTTGTCACTTCATCATTTAAGTTTCCTGGCCTCCACCCCATCATGAACATTCCCTTCTGTTCTTCTGTCTACCTTCCACCTGATGTACAGGCATATTTCTGGTAGTTTCTTCACACACACTCAGCCGGTATGTTATCATTCACAGAGATACAGAGATACAGAAGGGTCATCAATCCCACAGGCTCAGACAGAGACAGTGTTCAGTCCCACTCTAATCTCACCTTCCAGTGACATATTTTCATTTTAACATGCAAACAGAGCAAGAGCGAAAGGAATCATTTACATTTCTCGCAAGCTGGTCTGTAAAGAAATTCCAGCCTCCAAATCACATCGACATTAAGATCTGTGTTAATCACTCAGTAGTAACCCACAGCAAAAAATTCAATGGAACATTGTGGAGATTTGTAATTTGAAAAGCTGTAAACTTCAGACATGGCTAGCATTAAATAAAAACAGAGTCATTTCCTCTGATGAAAGTTCATTGACCAGAAACGCTCATTTTGTTTTACTCTCTATAGGATGCTGCCTGACTGCTGAGAATTTGGGTTTTACATCATGTAGGTTTGCTCCATGTTCAGAAAGGACACAAGTTATTTAATTAAAACAGGCATTCACAAAAAACATTCAGGTCATTTATAATTGAAATAACACATAGACATCAAGATTAAATATACAATTACAACACAAATATGGAGGTGAGCATTAAAT
>NW_025127849.1:0-1110 GCF_004010195.1 Chiloscyllium plagiosum | reverse complement strand
TATATTACATCATTTTAAACATACGAGGAAACACGGTGTTATTCCCCATTTCAATTAATCGCCTGTCCCCAAAACAAGAGAGATCCCAATACACAGTGTTTCAGGATGGAGCAGAACACTCAAAATAGATTAAGAAGTTAGCCTGGACCCTAACGTTTTCCGATTTTAAAGGTAAGGTGCCGTGTTCCAGGTCCAATTCAATTGATCAAACTAATTGAAGTTACGCAAATCACAGTTTATTTGAACACTATCGTAAAAATATAATCAAAGAAAGATGAACGTGGAATAACTTAACTCTATTGCAAATCTTAACAAAACTCAGTAAATTATTTTACTACTAAACAGTAACTGTTCCAATGTGGGAACAGCTCATAGACACACCCTGGGCACAAAATTCAGAAAAACAAACTGCAGGACATGCAACTCCTGCAATCCAGAAAGGAAAATTCAGAGAGAGTAGCAGCCAGCGACATGTAGTACAGTGTTCAACCCTGGTGAGATCCCGGCTACAACTGCTGCAAACTGCCGACTATACGCCCTGCTTCTTTGAGACCTTGACTGTACTCATTGAGGCTGCTTCTATTGCTCCAACTTTAAAAAAAAAACTAAGGTCTCACAAACTATTTACTCTAGTTGCTCTGGAAGATAGCTCGGTAACTCTGCCTGAAAACTTAAATTTAAAAGAGTCCAGGATAAAATAATCCCTTTACTCTACAACAGACACATGCACAAACACACCTACAGACACTCATATATGAACAAATATGCAAACACAGTAACACAGTAGCGTCTTTGAGATAGAGTTTTGTAAACTTTTGATTAATAAGTGAATCAAGGGTAATTGGGAGGAGTGAGGAGTATGTGGTTGAGAAACAAATCGGACATGATCAAGCAGCAGAGCAGATTCGATGGAACAAATTCTGTTCTCGTTTCTTATGATCCTTTGATATCTAGAAATGGCTTTGTGAGGGTGCTGTGCAGACTGGCTTTGATAGATATTTAACCAAAATATAGTCAGTGGGAATGTGGGCATGTTTGGAAGGTTGAATGTTTTTGTCTATTCCTAATTATTGTCAGTTCCTGTTCCTCAAAAGCAGTGGTGATTTTTTT
>NW_025127848.1:0-1110 GCF_004010195.1 Chiloscyllium plagiosum | reverse complement strand
TGGAGATTTGGGTCAGAGTGTGTTTGGGGAGATTTTGGAGATATGGGTCAGAGTGTGTTTGGGGCGATGTTGGAGATTTGCGTCAGAGTATATTTGGGGAGATTTTGGAGATTTGGGTCTGAATGTGTTTGGGGAGACGTTGGAGACTTGAACCTGAGTGTATTTGGGGCAATGTTGAAGATTTGGGTCTGAGTGTGTTTGTGGCGATGCTGGAGATTTGGGTCAGCTTGTATTTTGGGTGATGTTGGAGATTTCAGTCAGAGCGTGTTTGGTGAGATGTTGATGTTATGGGTCTGAGGGTGTTTGGGGTTATGTTGGTGATTTGGGTCAGAGTGTATTTGGCACGATGTTGGAGATTTGGGTCTGAGTGTGTTTGGGGAGACGTTGGAGACTTGAACCTGAGTGTATTTGGGGCGATGTTGGAGATTTGGGTCAGAAAGTGTTTGGGGAGATTTTAGAGATTTGCGTCTGAGTGTGTTTGTGGTGATGTTGGTGATTTGGATCGGAGTGTGTTTGTGGCAATGTTGGAGATTTGGGTCAGAGTGTGTTTGGGGCGGTGTTGGAGATTTGGGTCTGAGTGTGCTTGTGGTGATGTTGGAGATTTGTGTCTGAGTGTGTTTGGGCAGATGCTGGAGATTTGGATCTGAGTGTGTTTGTGGCAATGTTGGAGATTTGGGTCTGAGTGTGTTTGTGGAGATGTTGGAGATTTTGGTCTGAGGGTGTTTGGGATTATGTCGGTGATTTGGGTCAGAGTGTATTTGGGGTGATGTTGGAGATTTGGGTCAGAACATGTTTGGGGAGATGTTGGAGATTTGGTTCTGAGGGTGTTTGTGGAGATGTTGGAGATTTGGGTCTGAGGGTGTTTGAGGAGATGTTGGAGATTTGGGTCATAGTGTGTTTGGGGCGTTGTTGGAGTTTTGGGTCTGAGTGTGATTGGGGCAATGTTGGACATTTGGGTCTGAGAGTGTTTGGGGCAATGTTGGAGATTTGGGTCTGAGAGTGTTTGGGGAGATGTTGGAGATTTGGGTCATAGTGTGTTTGGGGCGATGTTGGAGACTTGGGTCTGAGTGTGTTTGTGGTGATGTTGGAGATTTGGGTCTGAGTGTGTTT
>NW_025127847.1:0-1110 GCF_004010195.1 Chiloscyllium plagiosum | reverse complement strand
TCTCCAGGCTGTGCTGGGTCCAGTCTCCAGGTCTCTCCGGACCCGGTCTCGTGACCGTGGTGCGCCTAGTCCCCAGATTGCTCAAGACCCAGCCTCCAGATTGTACCGACCCCGGCCTCAGTCCGCACTGGGCCCAGTCTCCCGACAATGTCGGGCCCAGTCTCCAGGCTGCGCTGGGCCCAGATGTCAGGCCACAACAGACTCAGCCTCCAGTCCATGTCGAGCCGAATCTCCGTGCTAGGCCCAATCTGCAGACCATGCTAGGCCCTGTCTTCACACCGTGCTGGACCTAGTCTCCAGATTGCACCAGTCCCATTCTCCAGACTGTGATAGGCCCAAACTCCACTGCATGCCAGGCACTGTCTCCAGACCTTGCTGGGCCTAGTCTCCAGTTGTTGCCAGCCCAGACTTCATACCACACCAGGCCCAGTCTCCTAGCCAATCTGGATCCAGTATCAAGGTCATGCCGAACCCAGTGTCCAGATCAGACCAAGCCCAGTTTCCAGACATCTCTGGTTCCTGTCTCCAGACCACACTGGGCTCAGGCAACAGACCACGCCCGGCTTCATCTCCAGACTGCACTGTGCTTTAAGTCTCGAGGCCACGCCTCCGGTGTGAGACTTATCTCCTGCATTAAATGTTAAAAGTTTGCAAACAGAAAACCGAATCCAAATCAGATAAACGAAGTGTGGGCAGAAAAGAGAAGTTTCAGCTCGAACATTATGACTCTGCAAAAATCTTTAGGACAGCTCACGGCTGTTTCATTCTTCAAAAAAAAATGCCTTAGAGACTTAGCGTTGTTTTGTCCAATTTCTTGCAATGCTGTCCCTCAGTTACGAATAGAAGGAGATGAACACGGCCGTTGCTGACCCCTTTGCTGCCATTGCGTTTCATTCAGCATTGTACAATCCATTCTCACTGTAATTTGGAGCATGCATCCAAATCATTGAAAGTTAAGAAAAATGAAATAAAATTCACATGAACCTCTTACAGGGTGCGTCATTCAGAGTGGCCTGGATATAGTTGCACTGCTGGAGTCTGCATAGCTCCCAGTGTTGGACAGATATGTAATCCGAATTTATAGTTCAATGCACTGCTGTGGTCTGCACT
>NW_025127846.1:0-1110 GCF_004010195.1 Chiloscyllium plagiosum | reverse complement strand
CAGCTACTACCCTCGTATTTATCTTTCAGCCCCCACCATGTTCCTGACGATGGGTTTCTGCCTGATATTCGATTGTCCTGCAGTTCGGACGCTGCCTGATCTGTTGTGTTTTTTCTGGCGCCTCACCTCTCAACTATTAGAGACTGAGCAGATCCCAAATCTCACAAAATTATATCTTCTTGTCCTTTTTCCCCTGTTCTTTCTGAGTAAACTTTATCTACAGAGGCGAATTCTTTCAGAGATCAGGTACTAACTCCATAACCAGCCCTTACCTCGGTTGTGCACTCTCCTGCATGATCCTCGGCTTTACTTGGGGTCTCCTTTACCAGTTTCACTAATTCCACTGGGCTTAGCCTCTTCTACCACATCTTTCCTCAAAGTGCCTTCATTCAACGCCCATCACGGTGTGTCCCAGCTTACTGCAGTGAAACCACCTTTTCCCAGTGCCCTTCTGAAACCATTAGCACTGTCATTTTATGTTTTCCACTCCCTTATAGTGAGAACACCTGAGGCCTTTCACCACCTTTCAACCTCTTTGGGCTTCTTTTTCACCTGTGGTAAAGTATTGTGCGTTACTCTTCGCTTTATAATGTGTGATCTTGCCTTCTCCCAATTTCTATCCCTCACAGGATGAAAATCCTGCCAGAAACTAAATATCATCCCATGCCCCAGTGCATATTTACCTGCCCTTTCTGCCGTGCTTCTCACTTCTTGAACTTTCGGTACATTCACATTAATTCTTACTATCTCTGTAAGTGAGTCTTTTATCTTCTCTAGCAAATTAATCTTCCGTCAACCTCACAGGTCTTATCCATTTTTAAGGCCAGCACCAACCTATCAAAATGACTGTGGTTACTTCTTTCAATATAAGACTGACCTGGTTCCGTCTCTATTTTTCTGAACTTCTGTCTATATGCTTCTAGTACAAATTCATAACCAATCAAAATTGCCAATTTGACATCTTGATAATCTCTTTACCCCCCCATCTGATAGCGCTGCATATACCTCACCAGCTGTGCCCACCCGTTTAGTCTGAACTAGCATTACCCACAAGTTCACTGGACACGTCATCTGATGAGCCATTTTTTCAAATGAAATAAAAAAGGTTTT
>NW_025127845.1:0-1110 GCF_004010195.1 Chiloscyllium plagiosum | reverse complement strand
GGGAGTGAAAGGCACGCGTAACACTAGTTAGAGTAAGAACACAACCAATCATTGCTTCGGTCATGTGGTGGAAGTGGACTGAGAAGGGAGCAGAATCGTTCCAAGGGGTATGGAGAGGGTGACCAGAGAGACTCTCAGCTGGAGACAGTCGTGTCTTGATTGCAGATATGGATCGCATCTGGAATAAGGCCACAGGGATTAGCACAACCAGGAGAGGCCAGACTCTGCCATTAATTTGGCAAGTTTAGTCTTGAGTTTGGTTAAAACATTCAACAATGCCGGCCGCCTGAGGATGATAAGCACCATGCAGTTGCCAACAAATACAAAGCTGGAATAGAGTTCTCCGTTAATATTACCTACAAATTGTGGTCCATTGTCCGAGCTAATGCACGCAGGTATACTGAAGCAGGGAATTATTTCCTTGTGGTCCATTGTCCGAGCTAATGCACGCAGGTACACTGAAGTGGGGAATTATTTCCTTAAACAAAATCTTCATCACAGTCTCAGCAGTAGCGTTAGGAGGAGGGTAGGCTTCAATCCACTTTGAAAAGACATCAGCAATAAGCAAAACATATTTATAGCAACTCAACTCATTTCTCCAACTCAATGAACTCCAGTTGAAGTGTCTCCAAGGGACCCTCCAGCAAGGGAGTTCTCGTAGTTAGAATGGAGTGAGAACAGAGGGGGGTGGGAAGAGTGGGATGGAAGAATATTCCACAGAAAGTAGAATTACTTGTTCTCAATTTCTACCCTGCACTGATACTAATGACTTTTGTAATCTCTATTTTTGCAGAGTATTTGAAGATCTGAAGACTGAAGTTTCAAAATCAACAGATGAAGGGCTTATGCCCGAAACATTGACTCTCCTGCTCCTCGGATGCTGCCTGACTCCCCTGTGCTTTTACAGCGCCACATTTTTTGACTGTCCAACGTCTGCAGTCCTCACTTTGATGTCAATGTCTGACAGTCATTCAATCCATCGGGACAGCAACTATTTTTGACTGTGATTTCTGTGAGAGGGCTCAACGCTTTTTGGTTCCTGTTTGAGGATGTTTTCAGCATCAGTGGGACTGGCCAAGAGACCCCACTGTTGCAGCGCACTGTGTGTGG
>NW_025127844.1:0-1110 GCF_004010195.1 Chiloscyllium plagiosum | reverse complement strand
TGCTATATTCTGGGATTAAGGCCTGATATACTCTGGGATTGGGCCCTGCTATATTCTGGGATTAAGGCCTGCTATATACTGGGTTTAATGCCTGCTATTTTCTGGGATTAAGCCCTGCTATATTCTGGGTTTAAGGCTTGTTATATTCTGGTTTTAAGCCTGCTATATTCTGGGTTTAAGGCCTGCTATATTCTGGGTTTAAGGCCTGCTATATACTGGGATTAAGCCCTGCTATATTCTGGGTTTATGGATTGTTATATTCTGGGTTTAAGGCTGCTATATTCTGGGTTTAAGGACTGCTATATTCTGAGATTAAGCCCTGCTATATTATGTGTATACGTTGTGCAATATTCTGGGATTAAGTCCTGCTATATTCTGGCTTTAAGGCCTGCTATGTTCTGGGATTATGGCCTGCTATATTCTGGGATTAAGGTCTGCTATATTCTGAGTTAAAGGCCTGCAATATTTAAGGCCTGCTATATTCTGGGATAAAGGCCTGCTATATTCTCGGAGTAATGATTGCTATCTTCTGTGATTAAGGCCTGCTATATTCTGGGTTTAAGGCCTGCTGTATTCTGGGTTTAAGGCCTGCTATATTCTGGGATTAGGGCCTGCTATATTCTGGATTTAGAGCCTGCTATATTCTGGGATTAAGGCTTGCTATACTATGGGATTGGGCCCTGCTATATTCTGGGATTAAGGCCTGCTATCTACTGCATTTAATGCCTGCTATTTTCTGGGATTAAACCCTGCTATATTCTGGGTTTAAGGCCTGCTATATACTGGGTTTAATGCCTGCTATTTTCTGGGATTAAGCCCTGCTATATTCTGGGTTTAAGGCTTGTTATATTCTGGGTTTAAGCCTGCTATATTCTGGGTTTAAGGCCTGCTATATTCTGAGATTACGCCCTGCTATATTATGTGTATACGTTGTGCAATATTCTGGGATTAAGTCCTGCTATATTCTGGCTTTAAGGCCTGCTATGTTCTGGGATTATGGCGTGCTATATTCTGGGATTAAGGTGCGCGAAATTCTGAGCCTAAGTCCTGCTATATTCTGGGTTGAAAACCATGATATATTCTGGGTTTAAGGACTGCTATATTCTGGGT
>NW_025127843.1:0-1110 GCF_004010195.1 Chiloscyllium plagiosum | reverse complement strand
AGGGCAGACATTATATACTTCATGGTCAGGTCCCGGTGCATGTTGTAAAACAAAGGGACCTAGGGCTGCAGGTGCATTGTTCCTTGAAAGTGGAGTCGCAGGTCGACAGTGTGGTGCAGAACACATTTGGCACACTTGCCTTAATCAGTCAGAGCATTGAGTATAGGAGTTGTGGTGGTATGTTGTATATGTACAGGACGTTGGTGAGGCCACTTTAACAATACTGCATACAACTCGGTTTTCTGCAGAAATGACTTACACGGATGTTGCAGGACTGCAAGTTTGAGCTTTAGGGAGAGGTTGATTAGGTTGAGGTGTTTCCCCCTGGAGTGTCAGAGGCTGAAGGGTGACATTATAGAGGTTTATAAAACCAGGAGGGGCATGGATATTGTGAACAGCCACGTTCTGCTCCCCAGGATAGGGGAGTCCATAACAAGAGGGCATAGTTTGAAGGCGAGGGGGATTGATTTAGAAGGGTCCTGAAGATAAATGTTTCACACAGAGAGTGGTGTGTGTAAAGAAAGTGCTGTCAGAGGATGTGGTTACAATCGCACATTTAAAAAGTATCTGAACGAGGAGGGATATTGGCCAAATGCTGGCAAATGGGACTTGATCAGAATTGATATCTGATCAGAGTGAACAGATTGGACTAATGGGTCTGTTTCAGTTCTGCGTGACTGTCTGATTCTATCAGAGGGATGATGAATAATTCTGAAAGGACCTTTCAAGTCGGAATTCTCTTCAGTGGAAGCTTATCGTGTCCCTATGTTCACATTGATTGAAAGCTGCGTTAGTTAAATATTTGACAAAGAAGTGAGTCATGCACAATGGGGCGCAGACAGGAAAGTGGGGCTGAGACCACAACCTGATCAGCTACAATTTTAGTGACTGGTGGAGAAGGCTCAAAGTATCTCATGACGCACTCCTGCTCCTCTGTCCCATGTTCCTCTGTCCCATGTTCCTGTGTTCCATTCAGCCCCTCACACCTGCTAGACAGGAGCAGTTGGAGGCTACTTACTCCTATAACCTGTTGCACAGAAACACAGGAGACCATTCAGCCCCTCAGTAATGTCCCAAACGGTTTGAAGTGATTTGGGAAATGTAATTGGA
>NW_025127842.1:0-1110 GCF_004010195.1 Chiloscyllium plagiosum | reverse complement strand
TGTGGAATCGGGAGCTAGGATAGGATATTTCATAAGAAGTATGGCAAGATATA
This sequence comes from Chiloscyllium plagiosum, assembly GCF_004010195.1. Lineage (NCBI taxonomy): Eukaryota > Metazoa > Chordata > Chondrichthyes > Orectolobiformes > Hemiscylliidae > Chiloscyllium > Chiloscyllium plagiosum. Next base: position 1,057 of record NW_025127842.1, on the reverse strand, counting down.
TGGGAAAATGTAAGGAAAATTTCAATATGTAACAAAGCACAGGGCATGCAATTGAAGATATTACATCGGGCTTATGTGGTGCCAGAGAGGCTAGCTAAGTTCAAGATAGGCACATCACCAGGGTGTCCCAAATGTAAAATTAGTATAGGCACTCACACACTGCTATTGGTCATGTTGTAAGATCCAGAGATACTGGAGTGCTATAGCAAGGGAGCTGAAGGGCATCCTGGGGGATTAAAGTTAAAGTGAATCCGGTATTTCTTCTTCTGGGGTTGCCAAATTTGCCTTCACTCGGAGAACACAGGAACAGACTGTAACATTCTTATGCACTGTGCAAGGAAGAACATTTTAATTAATTGGATGTTGGAAAAACCCCCAGGGCTTATGGGGTGGCACATGCTGGTGATGGAGCATCCCTCCCAAGATGACCTCACAAATATGGTGCACCACAAAACAGTAGTTTTAAAAGACGTGGCAGCCCTTTCTAAATTATATGGATGCAGACTGATCAGCAATATTAATTAGAGCCGTGGTATAGCTGTGGGAATCAGTCTGGGCGCTCATGGGGCCCTGGGAGGGCAAGGCTGGGTGAAAAGAATACGGGTGCAATAACTGGTGCTCCCATGGATGGGAGCCTTAATGGAGGTGTGGTAAGTGAAATAGAATAAAGTAATGTGATAGAATTCAAATTAACTTAAATCATGTTTAATTTTATTTTTATTCAATTTGATTGTAGTTTAGTTTAAGCTAAGTTTGTTCCAGTAGAATAATAGGTAGCTCATTATTAATAGTATCATAATATGACATTGTTGTACTGCTATGTTTCTGTATTTTGGTATTGTTCTTTTTTCTATATGGAGGTGTTGTGAGAGATTTGAAAAAGTTTCTAAAAAAAGTATATATTTTTTTAAATTTCTTGCCTTCCCCCATAACTATTTTTGACATTCAAAAGTCAGATGAACTCAGCTTTGAATATATTCAATATCTCCCTAACTACAGGAAGGCATCCCCACTTTGAACTCAATTCCTCTTGCGAATATACCACTTGCCTTGCTGA
>NW_025127841.1:0-1110 GCF_004010195.1 Chiloscyllium plagiosum | reverse complement strand
AATGATTTTCAATCACTGTCACTGACTGAGATTGAATTCCTGTTACTGACTGAGGATCAATCCCTGTCACTGACTGATATTGAAACCCTGACACTGAATCAGATTCAATCTCTGTCACTGACTGAAGTTCAATCCCTGTCACTGACTGAGATTCAATCCCTGTCACTGACTGATTGTCAATCCCTGTCACTTTCTGAGGGTCAATCCTTGTCACTGACTGAGGTTCAAATCCAGTCACTGACAGAGTTTAAATTGCTGTCACTGACTGAGATTCAATTCCTGTCACTGACTGAGATTTAATCCCAGTCACTGAATGAGGTTCAATCCCTCTCACTGACTGATTGTCAATCCCTGTCACTGTCTGAGTGTCAATCCTTGTCACTGACCGATTGTCAACCACTGCAACTGACTGAGGGTCAATCCCTGTCACTGACTGAGATTCAATCCCTGTCACTGACTGAAATTAAATCCCTGTCACTGACTGATAGTCAATCCCTGTCAGTGTCTGCTGGTCAAGCCTTTTCACTGACTGATTGTCAATCCCTGTCACTGACTGAGGTTAAATCCCTGTCACTGAATGAGATTCAATGCCTGTCACTGACTGGGATTCAATCCCTGTCACTGGCTGAAATTGAATCTCTGTCACTGACTGATTTTCAATCACTGTCACTGACTGAGATTCAATTCCTGTAACTGACTGTGGTTCAATCCCCGTCACTGACTGAGGTTCAATCCCTGTCACTGATTGAGATTCAATGCCTGTCACTAACTGAGATTCAATTCCTGTCAATGAGAGAGATTGAATTCCTGTCACTGACTGAGATTTAATTCCTGTCACTGACTGAGATTCAATTGCATTCACTGACTTCAAGTAAATCCCTGTAACTGACTGAGGTTCAATCCCTATCACTGACTGAGATGCAATGCCTGTCACTGACTGATTGTCAATCCCTGTAACTGTCTCTGGGTCAATCCCTATCACTGACAGAGATTCAATTCAAGTCACTGAATGAGATTCAATCCCTGTCACTGACTGAGGTTCAAATCCAGTCACTGTCTGAGATTCGATCCCAGTCTCTGACTGAGGTTCAATCACTGTCACTGACTGAG
>NW_025127840.1:0-1110 GCF_004010195.1 Chiloscyllium plagiosum | reverse complement strand
TGGCACACCAGCCTCATTCCTGAAGAAGGGCTTATGCCTGAAACGTCGATTCTCCTGCTCCTCGGATGCTGTGTGGCCTGCTGCGCTTTTCCAGCACTACACCTTTCAACTCTGGTCTCCAGCATCTGCAGTCCTCACTTACTCCCAGGACAGGGACAGCACAGGGCTAGATTCAGAGTAAAGCTCCCTCTACACTGTCCCCGATCAAACAATCCCAGGACAGGGACAGAACGGGGTTAGGTGCAGAGTAAAGCTCCCTCTGCTATGTCCCATCAAACACTCCCAGGACAGGGACAGCACTAGTTCAATTATGCCTTACCCTCTAATCTCATGTAGTAGGGATAGTCAGCATGGCTTTGTGCGTGGGAAATCATGTCTCACAAACTTTATTGAGTTTTCTGAAGAAGTAACAAAAAGGATTGATTAGGGCAGAGCAGGACATGATCTATGTGGACTTCTCATGGAATACAAGGAGAACTAGCCATTTGGATACAGAACTGGCTCAAAGGTAGAAGACAGAGGGTGATGATGGAGGGTTGTTTTTCAGACTGGAGGCCTGTGACCAGTGGAGTGCCACAAGGATCGGTGCTGGGTCCACTACTTTCCATCATAAATGGTTTGGATGTGTGCATAAAGGGTATAGTTAGTAAGTTTGCAAATAACACCAAAATTGGAGGTTTACTGGCCAGCAAAGAAGGTTCCCTCAGAGTACAATGGGACCTTGATCAGATGGGCCAATGGGCTGAGGAGTGGCAGATGGAGTTTAATTTAGATAAATGTGAGGTCCTGCATTTTGGAAAGGCAAATCAGGGAAGGGCTTGTACACTTAATGGTAAGGTCCTAGGGAGTGTTGCTGATCAAAGAGACCTTGGAGTGCAGGTTCATAGCTCCTTGAAAGTACAGTCGCAGATGGATAGGATAGTGAAGAAGGCTTTCCTTTATTGGTCAGAGTATTGAGTATCGGAGTTTAGAGGTCATGTTGTGGCTGTACAGGACATTGCATAGGCCTGCAATTCTGGTCTCCTTCTTATCGGAAGGATGTTGTGAAATTTAAAACGGTTCAGAAAAGATTTACAAGGACGTTGCCAGGGTTGGAGGGTTTGAGCTGTA
>NW_025127839.1:0-1110 GCF_004010195.1 Chiloscyllium plagiosum | reverse complement strand
AACCCCGTGCTGTCTCTGTCCCTGGGATGGGGGGGGCGGACAGTGTAGAGGGAGCTTTACTCTGTATCTAACCCCGTGCTGTCCCTGTCCCTGGGATGGGGTGGGGGGACAGTGTAGAGGGAGCTTTACTCTGTATCTAACCCCGTGCTGTCCCTGTCCCTGGGATGGGGTGGGGACAGTGTAGAGGGAGCTTTACTCTGTCTAACCCCGTGCTGTCCCTGTCCCTGGGATGTGGGGGGACAGTGTAGAGGGAGCTTTCGCCTGTATCTAACCCCGTGCGGTCCCTTTCCCTGGGATGGGGGGGGACAGTGTAGAGGGAGCTTTACTCTGTCTCTAACCCCGTGCTGTCCCTGTCCCTGGGATGGGGGGGGACAGTGTAGAGGGAGCTTTCCCCTGTATGTAACCCCGTGCTGTCCCTGTCCCTGGGATGGAGTAGGGACAGTGTAGAGGGAGCTTTACTCTGTATCTAACCCCGTGCTGTCCCTGTCCCTGGGATGAGGGGGGGACAGTGTAGAGGGAGCTTTACTCTGTATCTAACCCCGTGCTGTCCCTGACCCTGGGATGGGGGGACAGTGTAGAGGGAGCCTTACTCTGTATCTAACCCCGTGCTGTCCCTGTCCCTGGGATGGAGGGGGGTCAGTGTAGAGGGAGCTTTACTCTGTATCTAACCCCGTGCTGTCCCTGTCCCTGGGATGGGGGGGAAGTGTAGAGGGAGCTTTACTCTGTATCTAACCCCATGCTGTCCCTGTCCCTGGGGTGGGGGGGACAGCGTAGAGGGAGCTTTACTCTGTATCTAACGCCATGCTGTCCCTGTCCCTGGGATGGGGGGGGACAGTGTAGAGGGAGCCTTACTCTGTATCTAACCCCGTGCTGTCCCTGTCCCTGGGATGGGGGGACAGTGTAGAGGGAGCTTTACTCTGTATCTAACCCCGTGCTGTCCCTGTCCCTGGGATGGGGGGGGGACAGTGTAGAGGAAGCTTTACTCTGTATCTAACCCCGTGCTGTCCCTGGGATGGGGGGTGACAGTGTAGAGGGAGCTTTACTCTGTATCTAAACCCGTGCTGTCCCTGTCCCAGGGATTGGGGGGACAGTGTAGAGGGAGCTTTACTC
>NW_025127838.1:0-1110 GCF_004010195.1 Chiloscyllium plagiosum | reverse complement strand
AAGTCCATGTATATGACATTAACAGCAATTCCTTCATCTATTATCTGGGTCACTTCCTCGAACATCTCTATTAATTTGGTAAGGCACGAACTCGCCTTCACAAAACCATATTGCTTGTCACGGATAAGCTCATTCTTTTCTAAATATAAATAGATCCTATCTCTCAGTACCTTTTAGAGCAACTTTCCCACCACTGACGTCAGGCTCACTGGTCTGTAGTTCCCCGGAATATCACTACTACATTTCTTCTACAGGGGGACAACATAAGCTACCCTCCAGTCCTCCGGCACCTCACCTGTTTTTAAGAATGCAACAAAGATATCTGTCACGGCCAGCTATTTCCTCTCTCGCCTCCCTCAGCAATCTGGGATAGATCCCATCCGGTCCTGGGGATTTGTCCACCTTAATAACCTCTGGCCTACCCAACACATCTCCCTGCATGTGTGTGTGTGTGCACGCGCCAGTGTTTTCAGAAAGGGAAATATCGAATCTTTATTTCCAATACCCAAACTGTTTGCCATTCATCTTTCCATCATCGTTTGAGTGACACTGTTCTGGATCATAAACGTCCTATTTCAGCTGATTAAAGAAACTAGACTGACTTGTTCCTAAAATTGACTCTGAATCAGTCTGAGACCGATATCATCGGCCATATCACCGACCTGGTAACATTTAACATTTTTTGTGAGCAATGGAAGAGTGGGACTAGAAAAGGAAACAGTGACCCAAAAAGTAGCTATAGACCGGTGAGCCTAATGTCAGTGGTGGGTGAGTTGGTGGAGGGGATTCTCAGGGACAGGATTTACATACCGTTTGGAAGGCAAGGACTTATCAGAGTTGTCAACGTGGATTTCTGCATGGGTAATCATGTCTCATTAATTTGATTGAGTTTTATGAAGAGGTGACAAAGAAGACTTTTGAAGGCAGTTTGGTAGACATTGTCTACATGGACCTCAGCAAAGTGTTGACAACATTCCGATTAGGAAGACAGATTAGGAAGTTTCGGTCACATGGGATACAGAGGAAGCTAGTCACAATTGGCTTGATGGAAGAGGGATATTTTTCAGATTGGAGGCCTGTGAGCAGCAGTGTGCGGCGAGAGCCAGTACT
>NW_025127837.1:0-1110 GCF_004010195.1 Chiloscyllium plagiosum | reverse complement strand
CTCTCCCCGGGTTCCCTATCCCGGTCTCTCTCCTTCTCTCTCCCCACCGGGTTCCCAATCCCGGTCTCTCTCTCTCTCCCCCCGGGTTCCCTATCCCGTTCTCTCTCTCTCTCTCTCCCCCCGGGTTCCCTATCCCGGTCTCTCTCTCTCTCACTCTCCCCGGGTTCCCAATCCCGGTCTCTCTCTCTCTCCCCCCGGGTTCCCTCTCCCGGTCTCTCTTACTCCCTACTCCGGGATTCCTATCCCGGTCGCTTTCTCTCTCTCCCCCCAGTTCCCTTTCCCGGTCGCTCTCTCTCTCTCCCCCCAGTTTCCCAATCCCAGTCTCTCTCTCTCTCTCTCCCCGCAGTTCCCTTTCCCGGTCTCTCTCTCTATCTCCCCCCCAGTTTCCCAATCCCGGTCTCTCTCTCTCTCTCCCCGGGTTGTCTATCCCGGACTATCTCTCTCTCTCCCCCACTTTCCCAATCCCGGTCTCTCTCACTCCCTCCCCTGGGTTCCCTATCCCGGTCTCTCTCTCTCTCTCTCTTTCTCCCCGGGTTCCCTATCCCGGTCTCTCTCTCTTTCTCTCTCTCTCTCTCTCTCCCCAGGTTCCCTATCCCGGTCTCTCTCTCTCTCTCTCTCCCCTGGTTCCGTATCCCGGTCTCTCTCTCTTTCTCTCTCTCTCTCTCTCCCCTGGGTTCCCTATCCCGGTCTCTCTCTCTCTCTCCCGGGTTCCCTGTCCCGGTCTCTCTCTCTCTCCCCCGGGTTCCCTATCCCGGTCTCTCCCTCGCTCTCTCCCCCGGGTTCCCTATCCCGGTCTCTCCCTCGCTCTCTCCCCCGTTTTCCCAATCCCCGTCTATGTCACTCCCTCCCCCGGGTTCCCAATCCCAGTCTCTCTCTCTCTTTCTCTCCGGGTTCCCAATCCCAGTCTCTCTCTCTCTCTCCCCGGGTTCCCTTTCCCGGTCTCTCTCTCTCTCCCCCGTGTGCCCTATCCTGGTCTCTCTCTCTCTCCCCGGGTTCCCTATCCCGGTCTCTCTCTCCCTCTCTCCCCCGGGTTCCGTTTCCCGGTCTCTCTCTCTCACTCTCCCCGGGTTCCCTATCCCGATCTCTCTCTCTCTCTCTCTCTCTCTCTCT
>NW_025127836.1:0-1110 GCF_004010195.1 Chiloscyllium plagiosum | reverse complement strand
ATATAGTAACAAACATTCAATAGCATGACTACTACTGAATTCCCTCGTAACAAAATTAGATTAGATTAGATTACTTAGATTAGATTAGATTAGATTACTTACAGTGTGGAAACAGGCCCTTCGGCCCAACAAGTCCACACCGACCCGCCGAAGCGTATAGCACCCAGACCCATACTCCTACATATACCTCTTCACCTAACACTACGGACAATTTAGCATGGTCAATTCACCTAACCTGCACATTTTTGCCTGTATTATAGGTATCTAGTAGGTAGGTAACATCTAGTTGATGTTGATTATATAGTAACAAACATTCAATAGCATGACTACTGAATTCCCTCGTAACAAAATTCTGAGGTAACCATCAACAGAAACTGAACTAGACCAAACATATAAATGCTTTGGCTAAAACAGGAGGTCAAAGCTAGGAATTCTGAGGTGTGTAATTCACCTTAACTTCCAAAGCCTGTTCACCATCTACAAAGCACAAGTCAGGGGTGCATTGAATTTTCTCGTTTGCCTGGTTGAATGCAGGATCAACAGCAAGGACAAGGTAGCTTACTTGAATGACACCACCTTCAACATTCACTTCCTCCACTATTCCTCCTATGCACAGTGATAGCAGTGAACACCATCTAAAAGATGCACTGCAACAACTCGTCAGGGCTCCTTTGAACAAAATCTTCCAAACTTCCAACCTCTGCCATCGAGAGGGACTAAAGCAGATGCATGAAAGCACCCCACCCAAGAATTCCACTCCAAGGTTCCTCTATCCTCATTGGGTCAAAACCCTGGAACTCCTTAGCAGCATTATAGATATACCCATCCACCATGACTCAATAATTCAGGAGGAGACTCATCACCACTTTCTCAAGTATGAATGGGCATGAACAATAAATACTGGCGTAGTCAGTGATGCCCACATCCCACAAACAATCAATCATTTTTTAAAAACCATAAGGAATCACATGACAAGATTCTAAACAATCACTAGAACTTCAAATATGTTCAAAAGTTTCAACTGAGGTCCTGACAGTAAATATTACTTGGTAACACTGCCACAAAACCTTCCATTACCTATAGCTCATAGAGTGCATAGTACAGGAATGG
>NW_025127835.1:0-1110 GCF_004010195.1 Chiloscyllium plagiosum | reverse complement strand
GAAGCAGAGACGCTGCTACAACACCAATAATTTGTATAATACGGGAAAATGCAGTGACGCTTATCCCGCTCCTTTATTGACTATAATACAGGAGGAAGCAGAGACGCTGCTTCAGCTCCTTTATTTTCTATAATACAGGTGGAAGCAGAGACACTGCTCCAGCTCCTTTATTTTCTACAATATAGAAGGAAGCAGAGACACTGATCCAGCTCCTTTTTGTTCTGTAATACAGGAGGAAGCAGTTACGCTGCTCCAGCTCCTTTATCTTCGATAATACAGGAGGAAGCAGAGACGCTGCTCCAGCTCCATTGTTGTCTGTAATACAGGAGGAAGCAGAGACGCTGCTCCAGCTCCATTGTTGTCTGTAATATATGTGGAAGCAGAGACACTGATCCATCTCCTTTCTTTTCTATAATACAGAAGGAAGCAGAGACACTGATCCATCTCCTTTCTTTTCTATAATAAAGGAGGAAGCAGAGACGCTGCTCCAACTCCTTTATTTACAATAATACAGGAGGAAGCAGTGACGTTGCTCCAGCTCTTATATTTTCTATAATACAGGAGGAAGCAGTGACGTTGCTCCAGCTCTTATATTTTCTATAATACAGGTGGAAGCAGAGACGCTGCTACAACACCAATAATTTCTATAATACAGGAAGAAGCAGTGACGCTGCTCCACCTCCTTTAATTTCTATAATACAGGAGGAAGCAGAGACACTGCTCCAGCTCCTTTATTTTCTATAATACAGGAGGAAGCAGAGACGCTGGACTAGCTCCATTGTTTTCTGCAATACAGGAGGAAGCAGAGACGCTGCTCCAGATCCTTCATTTTCTATAATACAGGAGGAAGCAGAGACGCTGGACTAGCTCCTTTAATTTCTATGATACAGGAGGAAGCGGTGACACTGCTCAAGCTCCTTTGTTGTCTATAATACACGTGGAAGCAGAGACACTGATCCAGCTCCTTTATTGTCTATAATACAGGAGGAAGCAGAGACACTGATCCAGCTCCTTTATTTTCTATAATACATGTGGAAGCAGGGACACTGCTCCAGCTCCTTTATTTTCTATTATACAGGTGGAAGTAGAGACGCTGCTCCAGCTCCTTTA
>NW_025127834.1:0-1110 GCF_004010195.1 Chiloscyllium plagiosum | reverse complement strand
AAAAGATTTATATAAACCACGCCTAACCCCTCGTTTAGATTCCAGTGTGTCCCTCACTCTTGGATATCTCATATGCTGTATATAAACCACCCTGAACGGCTCGATTAGATTTCAGTCTCTCTCTCACTCCTGGGTATCACATATGCTGTATGTAAACCACCCCGAACCCCTCGATTAGATTCCAGTCTGTCCCTCACTCTTGGGTATCTCATATGCTGTATGTAAACCACCCTGAACCCCTCGAAAAGATTCCAGTCTGTCCCTCACTCTTGGGTATCCTTTATGCTGTATCTAAACCACCCTGAACCCCTCGATTAGATTCCACTCTATCCCTCACTCTTGGGTATCTCATGTGCTGTATCTAAACCATCCTGAACCACTCGATTAGATTCCAGTCTGTCCCTCACTCTTGGGCATCTCATATGCTGTTTATAAACCACCCCCAACCCCTCGATTAAATTTCAGTATCTCCCTCACTCCTGGGTATCTCATATGCTGTATATAAACCACCCTGAACCCCTCGATTCGATTCCAGTCTGTCGCACACTCTTGGGCATCTCATATGCAGTATATAAACCACCCTGAACCCCTCGATTAGATTTCAGTCTCTCCCTCACTCCTGGGTACCTCATATGCTGCTTTTTAACCACCCATAACCCCTCGATTAGATTCCAGTCTGCCCCTCACTCTTGGGCATCTCATATGCTGTGAGTCAACCACCCCGAACCCCTCGATTAGATTACAGTCTCTCCCTCACTCTTGGGTATCTCATATGCAGTATATAAACCACACTGAACCCCTCGATTAGATTCCAGTCTCTCCCTCGCTCCTGGTTATCTCAAATGCTGTTTGTAAACCACCCCAAACTCCTCGATAAGATTCCACTTTCCTTACATATGCTGTATGTAAACCACCCTGAACACCTCGATTAGATTTCAGTCTCTCCCTCACTGCTGGCTATCTCATATGCTGTATGTAATCCACACTGAACACCTCGATTAGATTCCAGTATCTCCCTCGCTCCTGGTTATCTCAAATGCTTTAAGTAAACCACCCCCAACCCCTCAATTAGATTCGAGTCTGACCCTCACTCTTGGGCATCTCATACGC
>NW_025127833.1:0-1110 GCF_004010195.1 Chiloscyllium plagiosum | reverse complement strand
GCACGCAGCTCCTATATACATGTGCTCTATATTGGTTTACTAGCCTTTCGTTTCGAATGTGAGAACTTCTGTGGGCCTCAATAATGAGAAAGTTCCAAACATTCGGTTGTACCAGATCGGAACGTGTTCTTATTATTATTTCTCTTGTTCGACCTTCACAAATTCGATAAAAGTTTTCCTTAAACGTTACTTATGTCTCCACCAGTATTTGCTGACGGTACGCAAGTCCTGTGAAAAGTGAATTACGCCTCCATTTAAGATTGTATATCGATTATATTCGAACATTTTCCCTGCTTCTGAAATCTGGGGAAAAGTTCTGCAGAATTCCGTTTTCTCTCTCATTTTATTTGTCATAGTTGGGTAAATGTTGAAAATATATTTAGAGGCATTACAAATGCATCTTAGTCATAAGATTTTCCAGAAGTTATAGCGATTCAATAAATGTTGTTAAAATCGACAAAAAGCGGTCAGTCTATGATATTGCAACCTGCAAAAAGTCAGTGGAAATCCTGAACCAGTATCAATCAATTCGGAAAGATCAGGCGAAGATGTAAATGTGGGTTTCATAGTTTAAGAGTCCAGTCAGTGATCTGTGAGTTATGGGGAAAAAAGCAGAAATTAAAGAGTGGTCATTAATATTGAATGTCGCCTGACAAACACTCACTGGTGAAAACGTCCGATTTCGACATGATTTAGCGAAGTACTAAAAGTAGTACCTCATCAATGAATCATTTATAACATTATCAGAATTATTAAAGTCATGAATCTGCATGTGCACCATCAGACGTTTTGTTAACCGAATACCATGAAAAGATGTTATAATATTGAGCCGAAGATTCAGATAGTCGTCCAGCATGCAAACCTTCCTTCCAACTCCCCGAATTCCCACCAAGTTTCAATAATAATAAACTTGTCCCACTGGCTTGCATTTCATCCATAAACCTTTCCTATTAAAGCACCTATTCAAACATCAGATAAATGTCAAAGTTAAATCTCCATCTAATACTTCTTCAGGCAGTTTATTCCACAGACAAACCATCTGCTGTTTGAGAATTTACCCCTCAAATCTCTTAAACCTTTCTCTTCTCATACTGAAAATATATCTCCTGA
>NW_025127832.1:0-1110 GCF_004010195.1 Chiloscyllium plagiosum | reverse complement strand
AATTCAACAATCCATTGGTGGCCGAACTTACATCATTTATCTTTTGTCCTGCTACAAGTAGATCATCCACATATTGCTACAGTGAGGTCTCCCGGCGCATTTTATATTGTTCTAGGACTTGTTCCAGTACTTAGGTGAATACGTTAGGTGATTCTATGAATCCCTGGGGAAGTACCGTCCATTGGAACTGTTGTTTTCTGCCAGTGTATGGGTTTTCTCATTCAAAAGCGAACATGTCGCGGCTCTCTGGGGCTAAAGGACAAGCCCAGAATACATGTTTTAAATCTATTACACTAAACCAGCGGTGGTTACACGGTATCTTACTAAAAATGGTGCATGGATTGGGCAACACTGGGTGCTGTGTCCGGACCAGTCGGTTCACTGATCTGAGATCTTGTACCAGTCGGTAAGTTCCATCTGGTTTCCGGACGGGTAGTATTGGGGTTTTAAAGGGTGACATGCATGGTTCTAATAGCCCTTCTTTTACTAGAGAATCTATTACTGGTTGTAAACCCTTGCGCCCCTCTAATGAAACTGGATATTGTTTAAGTCTTACTGTTTTATTCTCTTGTGACAGTTTAATTACGATGGGATTAACGTTTAAATGACCCATGTTCCCGGTTCTCGCCCACACGTTTGGAATTATCTGTACTTCATCACTAGTCGTTAGTTTATTTATTGTTACAGTTATTGAACGATTTTCAACTCCAATCTTCAAGCTCAACAAAATTATTAAATCCCTGCCCAAGAGATTGCTTCCAATATCAGGAATATATAATTGTTGTCCCATCACTTCTTCGTTATTTCCCCTTATGCGGGTCGGCTCGAAAATGGGCACTAAGCATCTTTCGCCTTTTACTCCAGAAACTCTGAGACTCTTATTAGTTAATTTAACACCGCAAGGTCTAAAACTTAGGGATGACCGTGCCGCTCCCGTATCCACCAAAAACACTGCCTCCTCTCCTTCAGGTCCCACCTTTAGATTTATCAAGGGTTCCAGGTGGGTCTGAGGAGGAAGGAACCCCTGACTCCCCTATTCTTCATTAAGAGTCATCAATGATACTGCTTCTCGTTGTCGTCCTAACTTTGGACATTCCCTTTTAAAATGTC
>NW_025127831.1:0-1110 GCF_004010195.1 Chiloscyllium plagiosum | reverse complement strand
GTCAAATGACTCTTTTTTTTGAAATAATTAGACTGAAAACTTGTTTGAAAACATGAACAAATCAGGACTATCGACAAGTCTGGCTGTTAGTGCTCTTGGCCAATCGTAATAAAGAATAAATACTACTTTGAGTAACTACTATCATGTGTAATTGCTGGGCTGAAAAGTAAGAGGATAGCTCTTGTATTTATTGGCAAGAATGGTAACCAAATGTTTACTGTGGTTACTGCACTCAGTAACAATAAGATCAAGATCAATGGCTGTTAGAATCCTTGGCTACTCGTAATGAAGAATAAACACTGCTGTGAGCAATACGTATCTTGGATAATTACTGAACAGAAATCTCAGAAGACACTCATTGTATTTACTGGAGGGGATGATAATCAGATGCTTACTGTGGTGATTGATCTCAGGAACAATAAGGCAGTTACTCAGATTATTCCACTCAACAGTAATTAAATGATCATGAGACCATTGCCTGGCTTTATGAATAGTGTTTTGTGTGAGCATTGATTTCAATAACATTCTGGTAGTATACAAGTCTGCAAGTTAGGTGAGTTGGCCATGCTAAATTGCCCATAGTGTTCATGGATGTGTAGGTTAGGTGCATTAGTCAGGGGAAATGTCGAGGAATAGAGCAAGGGAATGTGCCTGGGTGGGTTACTCTTCGGAGGGTTGGTGTGGACTTGTTGAGCCAAGTAGCCTGTTTCAACACTATAGGGATTCTATGACTCTATGATTCTTTGATTTAAGAATAGATTGATCAGCGAGTGCTAAAGATAATATTTAAAGTCAACAAAATCTTCATGTTTAGTAGAATTGCTTAGCAAAATTCATTGAAGCCATCATACACAAAGTGAGATAAGTGGAAGTAGTAAGGTATTTTGAATAAATAATTCCCAGCCCAAAAAATGAATGTCATTATTTAGATATTTTAAATGTGAAAAACTACAGTGTCCTCAAATCTAAAATTTAGAGACAATGTAATGTGATACATACATTTATTAATGATCTGAAGATAATAAATTGCAGATTCTGTGATTATTGGAATGAACAACAGACAGAGCAAATCCAAACTTGGATTGAAAAGCAATTCAAACTCTGCTTAGA
>NW_025127830.1:0-1110 GCF_004010195.1 Chiloscyllium plagiosum | reverse complement strand
GTGACCACCGCATAGTCATTGTGGAGATAAAGTTACACCTTCACATTGAGAATAAACTCCACAGTTTGGGTGGAACTATCACCGTGCTAAATAGGACAGACTTCGAAACGATCTAACAGCTCAAAACTGGTTTTCCATAACATGTTGTGGGTCATCAATAGCAGTAAAATTTTACTCCAGCACAACCTCGTGGTCAGGCATATCCCCCTCACAACAATTAACATCAAGCGAGAGGATCAACCTTGGTTCAATAGAGTGTGCAGGAGGGCATGAGCAGCACTGGGCATACCTGAAACTGAGCTGTCAGCCTGGTGAAGCCATCAAACAGGACTGCTTGTGCACCAAGCAGCACAAGCAGTAAGTCATAGACAGAGCTAAGTGATCCCACAAGCAACAGATCAGATTTAAGCTCTGAGTCCTTCTACTTCTAGTTGAGAATATTTATGGACAATTAAATAAGTCATTGGGGGAGGAGATTCCACAAGTAGCCCCATCCTTAATAATGGAAAATCCCAGCACTTCAGTGCAAAAGATAACGTTCTTGCATTCGCAATAATCTTCAGTCAGAAGTGTTGAGTGGATGATCCACCTCAGCCTCCTCCAGTCGTCCTCAGTAATTCAGTAAATAGTCATCAGGCAATTTGATTCAGTCCACGCGATATCCAAATTCAGATGGAGACACTAGATATCCCAAAGGGTACATACCCTGACAACATTCTGGCAATAGTACGGAAAAGGTGTGCTCCAGAAATTGTCACGGCCCTCGCCAAACTGTTCCAATACCGTTATAACAACGACACTTCCAAGATTATGTGGAAAATTACTCAAGTATCTCCTATACATAAAAAGCAGAACAAGTCCAATCCGGCCAATTACCAACCCATCAGTCCACTCTCGATCATCAATAAAGTGATGGAAGGTGTCAGTGCTTTCAAGCAGCACCTGCTCAGCAATAACCTGGTCAATGACGCCAGTTTGGGATCCATCAGGGTCACTCAGCTCCTGATCTCATTACCGTGTTTCAAACATGAACAAAGGAGCTGAATTCCAGGGGTGGGGTGTGAGTGACAGCCCTTCAAAACAAAGCTGCCTTCGACCAAGTGTGGTATC
>NW_025127829.1:0-1110 GCF_004010195.1 Chiloscyllium plagiosum | reverse complement strand
AGCAGGTATAATGATTTCACTCAATTTGTAATTAGGTTGTTAATTCTGAAAGAATTCATTACACTAGTTGTCAACAAATAGCATAGCTGAAAATGTGTTGCTGGAAAAGCGCAGCAGGTCAGGCAGCATCCAGGGAACAGGAGAATCGACGTTTCGGGCATAAGCCCTTCTTCAGGAATGAGGAAAGTTTGCCTGCTGGACAAACTTTCCTCATTCCTGAAGAAGAGCTTATGCCCGAAACGTCGATTCTCCTGTTCCCTGGATGCCGCCTGACCTGCTGCGCTTTTCCAGCAACACATTTTCAGCTCTGATCTCCAGCATCTGCAGTCCTCACTTTCTCAACAAATAGCATAGGAATTGTTTATTAAGGAAACTTGGGTAGAAATCCAGTTTTGGTGTCTTTAGAACACAAACATTGAGTTCCTCTATACATTTGAATATTCATGTTTCCCAAGAGACCTCAGTTATAAATGAAAGCCACTGACAGGACAGCTGCTAGTTTCCTGGATTTGCAATACTAACTTGAACAGGGCAATGACCAATATCAACTTATGCAGGTAGACTTGATGGGATGAGTTTGAAGACTCAGGAGGGTTCGAGTGCAGGTATCTGCAGCTGATAAATTAAAAGTGGTGTTTATTTTGTGTTGCCGTTCTGTCTATGTTCATCAAAACTTGCTTCTCCTTGCTTCCCACACAACCAGAGTGCTGGTAGTTTTTCTGCCCCAATCCACTTTCCACATGGGAGGGCTGGGAGATATAAGGACAAAGTGTACAGTATGTCTTGTAAAAAGAGGTGACCTGGACCCTTTTGAATAATACATAACTGAATAATAGATTGTTATTAATCAATGTGCACTCTGGCACAGTGGTTAGCACTGCTGCCTCACAGCACCAGAGACCCGGGTTCAATTCCCGCCTCAGGCAACTGTCGGCGTGGAGTTTGCACGTTCTCCCCGTGTCTGCGTGGGTTTGCTCTGGTTTCCTCCCACGCTCCAAAAACGTGCAGGTTAGGTTAGGTGAATTGGCCATGCTAAATTGCCGGTAGTGTTAAGTATAGGGGAATGAGTCTGGGTAAGTTGCTCTTTGGAAGGTCGGTGTGGACTTGTTG
>NW_025127828.1:0-1110 GCF_004010195.1 Chiloscyllium plagiosum | reverse complement strand
TCTCGCATGATGACTGCTCCAGGGAGACAGACAGCAGCGGCAGAGACTTGTTGGATATTCCTGTACACCACCTCTTGCATCGACAGCATTAATCTGTTTGGATCCTGTTTTTCTAAAGCGTCTGCAAGCAACAAGTGACAAATGATTGATGAAAATATTCCTCCAAACCATGTTTCGTGATGTTATTTTTCACTGATTGTTTAAAATGATCTGACTGTTCTGAAATGGGGAGTGGCTTCCATTTCAAATTACAACACCAGAGTGCCTCGGGGAATTTCATCTGTTCCTTTCAACCCTCTGCAGTCTGTACCGCCAGAAGGTTCTCCCTCAGTACCTCAGAAAGTGCTCTCTCAATACCTCAGAAAGTGCTTCCTCAATACCTAAGAAAGCACTACTTTGTTGTGTTTAACACCCAAAGCCCCTTAGACAGTAGCTCCACAAAACATTCACATCCTCAACATTTCAGAATGCAGCCCAACTCCCCAAATCAGACTGTGTTCAAACCACTTCAGACTGTAAGGACCACATCCATCCCTGTCCAAGATTGGAGCCCAGGTCCCCAGAACATGACTTGTCTCTCTGGATTAATTTTAAAATTCCTACAGTGTAGAAGCAAGCCATTCCATCCATTGGCTCCACACTGACTGACTGAACAGCATCCCACCCAGACTCACATCCTCTACTCTAACCCTGTAATGCTGCATTTCCCATGGCATCTTTGGACTGTGGGAGGAAACTGGAGCACCCGGAGGAAACCCGCACAGATACTGAGTGAATGTGTAAACTCCACACAGACAGTCACGGGGAGTTAGAATCAAACCACTGAGGAACTGTGCTGTCCTCTCTCCCTGGATGCCATGTTACGAACCTTTTACGAAGGAATCTCCAATGTGAAATGTTTGCAAGTGTACGTGCTACTTCCTCCATCACCTCATTCGCTAAACTGAGATACATTTCCACCGTCTTTGGAGATTTGTTGGGTTGTAAGAAGGCCAGGCCACTCAGAATCATCTCTCTCTATATATATGCTAATTCATTTAATTGTATCACAGAGCATCTTCACGCTTTCATACCAATCCTGTCCCAATGAGCATTGACAAAATGCATCCA
>NW_025127827.1:0-1110 GCF_004010195.1 Chiloscyllium plagiosum | reverse complement strand
TCGTCGTGTAATTTCCCCTTCATTGCCATGCTGGAGAAAATGTGCAGGGCAGCTCCAAACTGAGAAAGCGCAACCGTGTGCCCATTCATCCTTTACAGATGTCAAGGATTATGGAATATCCAGGGGCGTCCGGGCGACTGTGAGTATCTCCAGTCATGATGGGTGGGAGAATCGGGCTGGCATTGTATGAGAGGGACACGATGGAGTGGGATGTGTAGTTAATGAGATGAGTTTGGTAAGATAGCACCATGAAACTAGCTCGGCCTCTTGCAGACAACCCCTCTGTCACATTCAATGAAAATGTCACTGAGACGGGTTTTTGTTAGATTCAGCCCAGTGAGGCGAAGACTCTGCTGTCCTCACTCCCAGTTACGAAGCTGCAGAACAAATGCTCATCCCAAACTCTCCATTGCCTGAACTCACAGCAATATCCCTTTCACTCATCATTCTTCATAATACTGACCCGTGTTGCATGATACTATCGAAATGCCTTCATTTCAGCATTCTGTAACCTGTGAAAATATCTTTCCATGACATTTTATCTCAATCTACCCCCCACCCTGTCTTCACCCCAAAACACACTCATTTATAGTCATATTGCACGAGACTGGCAGTATGACTGGCCATTTGGCCCAGCTGGTCAATGGCAACCAAAATGTCCATCCAGACTTACCACATTTCCCTGCCCTTGTTCTGTATCCCTCTAATCCTTTCCTATCTGTGTGTTTGTCCAAATGCCTTTTCAATGTTATTATTGTACCCACCTCAACAGTTCCACTGACAGCTCAGTCCATATGCGTA
This sequence comes from Chiloscyllium plagiosum, assembly GCF_004010195.1. NCBI lineage: Eukaryota > Metazoa > Chordata > Chondrichthyes > Orectolobiformes > Hemiscylliidae > Chiloscyllium > Chiloscyllium plagiosum. The sequence continues at coordinate 309 of NW_025127827.1, read as the reverse complement.
CCATACTCGAAGTAAAAAAAGTTGCCCCTCAGTTTCCTTTTTATATTTTTATCCTTTCCACACATTAATGAATGTCTTCTAGTCCTCGATTCCACAACCTTGGAAAAAAAAATTGAAGTATTCACCACATGCACGCCTCTCATGATTTTATAAGGGCTACACTTCTATAAGCACCCCCTCGGTTTCCTACGCTATAAAGATATAAGTTCTAACCTGTCCAACCTCTGCCTATAACTTAGAGCCTTTCGCTCAGGGAACATCTATGGAAATTTGTTGTATGTACTTTCTTGTTCAATAATATCCTTTCTT
>NW_025127826.1:0-1110 GCF_004010195.1 Chiloscyllium plagiosum | reverse complement strand
GTTTATTTCCAAATATTCACTGATTTGCTGTAGAGCATTATTGATTAATGGTGTCCCATTATCGCTACTAAGCCTTTCAGGATTATCCCATCTCCCGATTATTTAAGTTAGCAAAGCCTTGGCGTCTGCATTGGCATCCCATGTAAACGTGGGGAATGCTTCCACCGATTTGGAAAACATATCAAATATTATCAGACAATTGTTTTCCCTTTGCTGTGTGTTAGTTCAATAGAGTCCATCTGTAAATGTTCAAAGGGCTTTGGGTTGGGGGTGTGCTGTCTGACTTATCTGCGTTGCCCAGCTCACATTACTAGTAGCACAGACAGCACATCGTACACAATACTTCTGCGAGTAAAGAGTAAATCTCTCAGTTAACCGATATGCCGAAATACTGTCATACATCCCCTCTTTTTATACATGGTCCTTAACGTTTGTGTGTATGGCATAGAATGGAAATAATGATCGAGGTCGACATGGTTTGCCATTGGGGTCACACCATACCTCTTCCCTCACACTGCATCCTGCTTTCGTCAACTCTCGTTTTTCTCCAGGCCTGAACTGTGACATTAAGTCCTGTACGTCCACTATTGGGGTACAAAGTTTTGTCATACATTTGTCAATGCGATCATTTGGCGGCTGCTGGACTGTCGTTCTTGCTGCTGATTCTGCCTTTGCATTGCCTTGAGAAATGGAAACTTATTTTTTTGTGTGTGGGCTTCGCATTAACACATAGACATTGATTCGGACAATAGAGCCGCTTGCAGGAGGTCATAAATCAGACCACGATGTGTGATGGGCTTTCCGGTAGAGGTTTAGAAACCCCTGTGTTTCCACAGGGTTCCAAAATCATGAACAACCCCGAATGCGTATCTGCGATCGGTGTGAATATTCACTATCTTTCCCTAAGCCAATTTACACGCCTCTGTCAAGGTAACCAGGTCCGCTGTTTGCACTGACAGAAGAGAAGGGAGTGATCCCGCTTTGACAACCTCATGAGTAGTCATTACAGCATATTCAACACATTCCTTGTCTGTCTCCTTGTTTCTGAATGTTGAACCTTCCAAAATAAATCCTCCATAATCGGATTCTGAAGTGGTGAATCCTGCAACT
>NW_025127825.1:0-1110 GCF_004010195.1 Chiloscyllium plagiosum | reverse complement strand
TGAGGCACAGTTCATGAACCTGGAAAGCTAAGCGACCATCAAACCACTATAGTCTGCCATAGGAGCAGCACTGTTGATACCCATTCTTGGTAAATTTGCATTTGTGGAGATTTGAAAGAAATGCTGAGCCAGTATTTGAAGCCAGATAACTAACCAATCAATTACATTGAGGAGTTTTACGCAAACATGCAGGGGACCTCTTTATCACGAAGCTGGATATGAGCCATGCGAATGTGCCATTGTGATTCAGTAAGGATTCCCATAAACATCCACCAATTATTACCCAAGAGCGATGGAAGCAATATACTTGACTGCCTTCCTTTTGGGATATCATCGGCCGGTGAACAGTTCCAGGGAATGGGAGAGATCATTTTACAAGGTCGACTGCAGAGCGATATTTATCTGAATAATGTGCTAATAACAGTGAAATCAATAACAACATGTTTAATGTTTCTCCAAATCGTTAGAAAGGAAAAAAAATGTTCCAAAGTGGCCCAACTGAACTGATTGAGCCACAGCATCAACAACATTGGTCTCTACGCATTCAACAATAACATGAGGGCATCCAAGGGTTCCTCAGTTCCCACATCTGTATCAGTACTTTGATCTTAGAACATAGAACAATACAGTGCAGAACAGGCCCTTCAGCCCTCGATATTGCGCCGACCTGTGAACTATTCTCAGCTCGTCCCCCTACACTATCCCAAAATCATCCATGTACTTATCCAAGGATTGTTTAAATCTCCCTAATGTGGCTGAGTTGACAACCTTAGCAGGTAGGGCATTCCACGCTCTTATGACTCTCTGCATAAAGAACTTGCCTCTGACATCCATCTTAAATCTATCACCCCTCAATTTTTAGTTATGCCCTCTCGTACAAGATGACGTCATCATCCCGGGAAAAAGTCTTTCACTGTCTACCCTATCTAATCCTCTGATCATCTTGAATGTCTCCATCAAATCCCCCCATTAGCCTTCTTGTTTCCATTGAGAACAGACCCACGTCTCTCAGCCTTTCCTCATAAGACCTTCCCTCCAGACCAGGCACTATCCTGGTAAATCTCCTCTGCACCATTTCCAATGCTTCTACATTCTTTCTGTAATGGGGTG
>NW_025127824.1:0-1110 GCF_004010195.1 Chiloscyllium plagiosum | reverse complement strand
ACACTCTCAGCAATGATCACAATAACTCTTTTTTCTCTTAGACATCTCTTTTTTCTTTTCTGTAGCGTAAAAAGACTTTACTTCTCCCGACATTGCTGGAAAGAGTTAACTCTTTTATAATGACTGTATTGTTGTTGCTGTCAGGATTATGGATAACATGATGTTCATTGCAGGATCGCGCACCAATTGAACCTGTATTAATGTTGGGAGAGTTTATTCAAAAGCCTGAACCCCTGTCTCTCTCTCTCTCTCTCCCTCTCTCTCTCTCTCCTCTCTTTCTCCTCTCTTTCTCAGTCGAAATAGGGAGTCGGGGTTGTTAGGTTGAAAGTTCTTAGAGGCTCTTAAACTATCGAGAATCATGTAATCTGAGTGGGAAAAAACCCTTGGAACTTATCATCATATCAGTGTCTGTTTAGAACATCATGAGTGATTGTCCATCCCCCTTAATGTTCAATGCAATCACCTCTTATTCTCATACTGAGCTTCACTTACTGCTCATGGTTCCATCATCCCAGGGATTAGTCTGGTGAAACTTGGGAGGAAGTCTATCCACAGTACCCAAATACTGCTTCGACAGCACTCTCCTGGATGATCATAAAGCACCTTTTCTCTCACTTAGACATCGCCATTTCTTTCCTGCGCCACAAAACCCATTCCTTCTCTATGAACTACGACTGATATGGAATTTATAAGCCCCTTACATCTGTAGGTCAGAATCAATAAAGTGAACACCAGAGTTGCCTATGGAGCTGTGCATCACTTTTAGGGAGAATTTAATTGAGATTGAATACACTTAAAATAGGGGATGATCATGTACCTGAATAGAAATGAGATGTAGCAATACAGAAAACAGGCAGAGAAAGAGAGCTATCTTTACTTCTCTCACAGATTTTTGCAGCCCTGGTTAGGGCAGCATTTTATGCAGATCTTGAACTGAGTGGCTGGTTCAGCTGTTCCACAGTACCGTAAAGAGTAAATCGAATAGCTATGGGTTTGTAGTGTTCCAGCACAGGATAAATCTTCCTGCTTAATTAAAACCAGCAACAGAGAAAAGATTTATCCCATGCAGTAATCTGACATAATTCTCGAGTCCAAATCTATTTAAATTAA
>NW_025127823.1:0-1110 GCF_004010195.1 Chiloscyllium plagiosum | reverse complement strand
AAAATGAGGCAGAGTTTGCAGAGTGAGGCAGTGTTTGCAGAGTGAGGCAGTGTTTGCAGAACGAGGCAGTGTTTGCACATTGAGGCAATGCTTGCAGAGTAAGGCAGCGTTTGCAGAATGAGTCAGCGTTTGCAGAGTGAGGCACCATTTGCAGAGTGAGGCAGTGTTTGCAGAGTAACGCAACATTTGCAGAGTGAGGCAGTGTTTGCCGAATGAGGCAGCGTTTGCAGAGTGAGGCAACGTTTGCACAACGAGGCAGTGTTTGCAGAGTGAAGCAACGTTTGCGGAGTGAGGCAGTGTTAGCAGAATGAGGCACGGTTTGCTGGGTGAGAGAACGTTTGCAGAGAGAGGCAGTGTTTGCAAAATGAGGCAGCATTTGCAGAGTGAGGCAACGTTTGCACAACGAGGCAGTGTTTGCAGAGTGAAGCAATGTTTGCAGAGTGAGGCACGGTTTGCAGGGTGAGGCACGGTTTGCAGGGTGAGGGAATGTTTGCAGCGAGAGGCAGTGTTTGCAAAATGAGGCAGTGTTTGCAGAGTGAGGCAGCGTTTGCAGATTTAACCAGTATTTTCAGAGTTAGGTAGGGTATGCAGAGTGAAGTAGCATTTGTCGTGTGAGGCAGAATTTGCAGAGTGAGGCAGCGTTGGCAGAGTGAGGCAGAGTTTGCATAATGAGGCAGCGTTTGCAGAATGAGGCAGAGTTTGCAGAGTGAGGCAGCATTTGTGGAATGAGGCAGCGTTTGCAGGGTGAGGCAGAATGTGCAGAGTGAGTCAATGTTTGCAGAATGTGGCAACGTTTGCGGAGTGAGGCAGCGTTTGCAGAGTGTGGCAGTGTTTGCTGAGGGATGCAAAGTTTGCAGAGTGAGGTAGCGTTTGCAGAGTGAGGCAACGTTTGCACAACGAGGCAGTGTTTGCAGAATGGGGTAACGTTAGAAAGTGAGGCAGTGTTTGCAAAATGAGGCAGTGTTTGCAGAGTGAGGCAGCAGTTGCAGAGTGAGGCAGTGTTTGCACAGTGAGGCAGTGTTTGCAGATTGAGGCAGCGTTTGCAGAGTGAGGCTGTGTTTGCAGAGTGAGGCAGCATTTGTAGAGTGAGGGAGCGTTTGCACAGTGAGG
>NW_025127822.1:0-1110 GCF_004010195.1 Chiloscyllium plagiosum | reverse complement strand
ATAATTAGTAACTTGCTGATAACAACATGAAGTATGTCAGCAAGAGCCAGTTGATGAGAAACTTAGAACATAGAACATAGAAGAATACAGCGCAGTACAGGCCCTTTGGCCTTCGATTTTGCGCCGATCCAAGCCAACCTAGCCTACACTAGCCCACTATCCTCCATTAGCCTATCCAATGCCCGCTTAAATGCCCACAAAGAGGGAGAGTCCAACACTGCTACTGGCAGGGCATTCCATGAACTCACGACTCGCTGAGTAAAGAACTTAACCCAAACATCTATCCTATACCTACCACCCCTTTACTTAAAGCTATGCCCCCTCGTAATAGCAAAACGTTTTTGCACCATGAGTTATCAGAATTTGGAATGCACTACCTGGGAAAGTGGTGGAGATAAATTGCACCAGGGAGCATCAGGTGAACGTGAATGACAGTAGATGTTACAAAATATATAGGGTTATATGGCGGTCAGAAATGCACTGTCCGGCAGGGTAGTTGAGAATGCAAATCACAAAACCTTTTAAAAAGTATTTCAGATGAAGACTTGAAATGTCACAAAGTTCACAATTATCGGCCCAGTGCATGAAAGTGGGGCAAGTGTCGACTTACACATTTTGTTTTGAGAATGAAGTTTTGTGTAGCCCAAGGGCTACATTTGCTGTCTGTATTTCTTGACAGTTTAGTAGATTTGTGTCGAAGGACCTCGTCTGACCTACTTACTTCTGTAATACCATGACAGTGATTGTGAGGGTGATTGAGGCAGAAACCCTTTAAACATTTAAGAAGCATTTAGATGTGACTTGCGATACCAATGTAAACAATATCCACTTAGAAAAATGGTAAGTTTATACCAGATAGGAGAGATGGCTTTGTTAAGAGCAGGTCGTGTCTGACAATTTAATTGAGTTTTCAGCTGAAGTAATGGCGGCAATGGACAGGGATAAAATTGGTGTAATATGGGATGAGAATACTTCAGTATTTGCTCTCGACTGGTGCAACCTCATTTTTTCAAGAGGCGTTTCCTACACCGTGCACAATCACAAGATGTCAACCAACCAGGAAACAATCAGAGAACTGCTCTTTAAAACCTATTTCTGTCAAAGCTAATT
>NW_025127821.1:0-1110 GCF_004010195.1 Chiloscyllium plagiosum | reverse complement strand
AACAAGAAGAGACATGCTGGGTAATGCGAAGGACGACGTTGATAAGTGATTATTGGTTTATATATCGACATCTAGGTCCAGAAGATTAATCAGATATAACCCTCAATGGAAGAGATAGACACTCAGAAGTACGAGAGCATCACGTAAATGCACGTGTTAGAACTCAATCACATATAATAACTTGCTCTTTGCAGGATTCTTTCAGATAAATACTGGAATAGAAAGTAACTGCTGAGGTCACAATATTAGTTGAAAAAACAGTCGAACTTAAACGAGGATGGTGTGCAAGAAAGAGCTTCAAGTGCACGTGGGAGTAATGGCGAGCAAAGGAAGCAAAATTGGATTCTTCTCTCATCAATTGCTTTGAAAACAGTCAGAGGGAGATCGGTGAAAATCATTGCATGCAAATTGCTGAAAAGTAAGCAAAGTGTGGCATTAATATTTGGCGATATCAATGACGTTTTTTATTCCTTGAAATGAAATCGAAATTAATGCTACACAAAGTTTAAAGCTCTGAAAATTTGTCCTGAATTTCTTTGACAACTGGCTATGAACAGCCACAACAAGAAATGGGATAGGTGTAGATTCAGTTCTGGTACGTATTTTCATTCACGATCACATGTTTGTTTGTTCTTTAACGCTATAGGCTTAATAGGAAAGACTAATGAGCTAATGGCATCGATTGATATATGGAAGTATGATATTGTTGCCATCACAGAAACATAGTTGAGGGAAGGGCTGGACTGGCAACTAAACATTGCGGGATGTAGTTTCTTTAGGTGAGGATCTTTAGTCGAGCCAGACGAGGATGTAAAAAGGGTTGTAGTGTAGCTCTATTAATCAAGGAGTAAACTATTGCAATATGGAGAGACGATATCCTGAGAGGGTTCACAAACGAGACTTTGTAGGTTGAATGTAGGAATATTAAACGGGTAGCTAGGTTACTGAGAGTGCATAATAGGCCCCAAAAATGTCAGCGGATAATACAGGACTAAATATGTGGACAGTTCACAGAGATTTGGAAGAGTAATAATCAAGTAATTATACTCAGGATTTCAAATTTCCCAACGTAAATTAGAACACAGAGTGTCAGGGTTTAGAGGGAGCGGA
>NW_025127820.1:0-1110 GCF_004010195.1 Chiloscyllium plagiosum | reverse complement strand
TGTAACACCTCCAGCATTGCTTTCCTCAGTCTGGAACATCTCCAGCCTTTGCAATTTCTGTAAGATCTCTTGTCTTGCTTTCCTCTCTCTCCGTAACAACTCCAGCCTTGCTTACCTATATCTGCGACATCTCCAGTCTTGCTTTCCTGTCTCTGTAATATCTTCAACCTTGCTTTCCCCTCTCTGTAACATCTCCAGCCTAGCATTCCTATCTCTTAACGTCTCCAGCATTGTTTTTCTCTATCTCAGTAACATCACCAGGCTTGCTTTCCGATCTCTGTAACAACTCCAGCCTTGGTCTCCTATCTCTGTAACATTTCAAGTCTTGCGTTCCAGCCTCTGTAATATTTCCACCCTGCGTTTCTCTCTCTATAGCATCTTCGGCCTTGCTTTCCTCTCCCTGTAACGTCTCCAGCCTTACGTTTCTTTCCCTGTAAAATCTCCAACCTTGCTTTCCAATCTCTGTAAGATCTGCAGTCTTGCTTTCCTATCTCTGTAGCATCTCCGGACTTGCTTTCCTGTCTCTATAACCTCTCCAGACGTGCCTTCCTATCTCTGTAACATCTCCAGACTTTCATTCGTATCTCTGTATCATTACCAGCCTTGCTTTCCTATCTCTTAACGTCTCCAGCATTGTTTTCCTCTCTCTCCTTAACATCGCCAGACTTGCTTTCCTATCTCCGTAACAACGAGAGCCTTGGTCTCCTGTTTCTGTAACACCTCTAGCATCGCTTTCCTCTCTCTGAAATATCTCCAGCCTTGCTTCCCTGTCACTTCAACATCTCCAGATTTGTTTTCCTATCTCTGTAACATCTCCAGCCTTGCTTTCCTATCTCTGTAACATCTCCAGACGTGTTTTCCTATCTCTATAAAATCTTTAGCCTTGCTTTCCTTTCTCTCTGTAACATCTCCAGACTTGCTTTCCTCCATCTGCAACATCTCCAGCCTTGCTTTCCTATCTCTGTAACATCTCCAGACTTGCTTTCCCTTCTCTGCAACATCTCCAGCCTTACTCTCCTCTCTCCATAACATCTCCAGCCTTGCTTTCCGATGTCTGTAAAATCGCCAGCATTGCAGTCATATCTCTGTAACCTCTCCTAACGTGCTTTC
>NW_025127819.1:0-1110 GCF_004010195.1 Chiloscyllium plagiosum | reverse complement strand
CTCTTTGGATTATCCTTAGTCTGGGACAGATAAGATTATTTCATATCCCCTCTTTGCCTTCCTGATCTTCATCTGAATAAAGCTCCTGCACTCTTTGTATTGTTTAAGAAATTCGTTTGAACCTACATGTCTGTATCTTCTTTCTTTATTCTTGATTACCGCTTCAATAACTTTATTCACCCATTGTTTTCCAATCATACCCACCTTACTGTTCACGCTAATGGAAACATAATGGCTCTGAACTCGTGTTATTACACTTTTAAAGCCTCCCACTCACCTGCGAACAGTCTACTCAATCAACGTTTGGAAGTTCTTGTCTTATACCATTAAAATGTGCCTTATTCCCATTAAAACTTTAACTTTTATGGAAGTCTTATCCTTATATAACTGCTTAAAAACTGACAGAATTATGATCACCACAGCTGAAGTGTTCCCTTGCTATGACATTAGTCAATTGCCCTGGCTTATTACCCAAGAGAAGGTCAAGTTTTGTTACTTCTCTTGTAGCAGTAATTATATGTTGGTAATGATTCTTCTTAAACGTACTTAACAAATTATTCTACATCCAAAATTTTGACATATGGCATTAGCAGTCAATTTTTTGAAAAATTAAAATCACTGACTCTAACAACCACAATAATATTTACATTTAGTGCATATCTTCTGACATAGTTGCTCCTTAGTTTTCCTCTAATTATTGGGGGGCCTACAGTACAATCTCATCAACGTGATCATTCCATTCATTTTTTTAAATTTCAAACCATGCATTTTCACTGCATGATTTTTCAGAAACAGTCTCCACTTACAGTATAAATGTTTTCCTTAATCAAAAACACCACTCTTCCCCTTCTTTTCCTTCCCATTCTATCCTCGTATACCCCCCTCATATTTCTAAACTCCATCGACTATAGACCCAGAGTCCCCAGCTGTTGTTTGTATGATAAGCCCTTCATTCTAGGATCATTTTTCTAGACTTACTCGAAATGCCAACACATCCTTCTTTAGGGACAGGGTTGAACACTGCTAACAATATTCCAAATCTGGTTCTAACCTGAGCTGATACAGGCGCAGACGTAAATCGCTGCACTTGTGTTCTACTCCCCTTGCAAT
>NW_025127818.1:0-1110 GCF_004010195.1 Chiloscyllium plagiosum | reverse complement strand
AGCTGTCCCAGTGTATATTTTAGAGAACACCTGACCCTGTGTATACTGTAGTGAACAGCTGTACTGGTGAATATTGTACTGAACAGCTGACCCAGTGTATATTGTAGAGAACAGCTGTCCCGGTGTATATTGTAGTGAACAGCTGTCCCGGTGTATATTGTAGTGAACAGCTGTACTGGTGAATATTGTGGTGAACAGCTGTCCCAGTGTATATTTTAGAGAACACCTGTCCCTGTGTATATTATAGTGAACAGCTGTACTGGTGAATGTTGTGGTGAACAGCTGACCCAGTGTATATTGTAGAGAACAGCTGTCCCGGTGTATATTGTAGTGAACAGCTGTCCCAGTTTATATTGTAGTGAACAGCTATCCTGGTGAATGTTGTCGTGAACAGCTGTCCTGGTGAATATTGCAGAGAACAGCTGTCCAAGTGTATATGTAAGTGAACAGCTGTTCCAGTGTATATCGTAGTGAAAAGCTGTCCCGTTGTATGTTTTTGTGAACAACTGTCCTGGTCAATATTGTAGTGAACAGCTGTCCTGGGGTATATTGTAGAGAAGAGCTGTCCCGGTGTATATTGCAGTGAACAGCTGTCCCGGTGTATATTGTGGTGAACAGCTGTCCCGGTGAATGTTAGTGTTAACAGTTGTTCTGGTGAATATTGTAGTGAACAGCTGTCCTGGTGTATGTTGTAGTTGACAGCTATCATGTGTATATTGTCGTGAACAGCTGTCCTGGTGAATATTGTAGAGAACAGCTGTCCCAGTGTATATTGTAGTGAACAGCTCTCCTGGTGAATATTGTAGTGAACAGCTGTCCTGGTGTATATTGTAGTGAACAGCTGTCCCGGTGTATATTGTAGTGAACAGCTGTCCCGGTGTATATTGTAGTGAACAGCTGTCCCAGTGTATATTGAAGTGAACAGCTATCCTGGTGAATATTGTAGTGAACAGCTGTCCTGGTGTATGTTGTAGAGAAGAGCAGAACCAGTGTATGTTGGAGTGAACATCTGTCCCAGTGTATATTGTAGTGAACAGCTGTCCCGGTGTATATTGTAGTGAACAGCTGTCCCAGTGTATATTGTAGTGAACACCTGTCGTGGTGAATATT
>NW_025127817.1:0-1110 GCF_004010195.1 Chiloscyllium plagiosum | reverse complement strand
AAGGAGATTGCCCTCTTTGTTGTCTGGTTAAGCACAGCATTCAAAGGAGCCCTGAGGGTGTAATCTGCTGCAACTTGGTTACAGACGGTCTGTCACACAATGCGGTCTGAGCTGCCTTCAGGAAAGCCTCAAGCATACGCTGCTGCTCTGCCTTCTGTTACTTCTGTGTCGCCGAGTAAGAAATAATCAAACTCCTTGCATAGACTTTGGCAGTTTCCCAGAGCACTGACGGATTACTGGCCGTACCCAAGTTAATGTCGCAAAAAAAAAATAAATTCCCTCAAAATTACTCAATAGATTTGCTATCCTTCAGGACAGAAGGAGCAATGCGCCAGTGCTGTGAGCCTGTCCCATCACGACTGAAGTTATCCTCCATGTCCACTGCTGCATGATCAGAAATGGCTATATTCACAATTCTGCAGGACAGCGCCGAATTTAAAATGGTCAACAGGGCAAATAAATGCCAATCCTCGTACAGCACTTACGTGGCTGAGAGAAAAAGTTGAAAACCCTCCCATCAAGATGGAGACAACTCCACACACCCACCAACCCCAGCGGCCTGTTCAGGTCCACCAACTGCCTGGATTGCAGAGGCATACCCGCAAGACCCTAAGGCACCATGACCACTTCGGGGTTAATAAGTAGGTTCCAGTCTCCCCCTATTACTGTATGATGAGTCCCGAGGGCCATCAACCTGGAAAGCGCATCTGTTAAAAATTTGAGGGAATGTGCCTGGCGCAGCACACATTCAAATTCCCATACGTACCTCCATGTCTAAAGCTTTATGAATCATAAAGCACCCATATTCATCCTTAATTTGGTCTCACAGTTGAAATGGAAGATTTTTCTTGATGAGTTAGTAACCCCTCTGCTTTTCGAATTAAAGGATAAAAAAAACACGTCTGAACACTCAGACCGAGCTGCGAGGAGAGAAGGAGCAGTGAAGCGAGGGCTGCCAGGGAGGTAATGGCTTAATTTATATTTAGGCAGTGGCTAAACCCGAGATACTACACGTGCAGTATCACCCTCCCGCTCCCCCACCCTCGTCGAACCGGAGGGAGAAGACTCAAGAGGGTTAGGCTTTTATTTTCTCTTTATCTTTCTTTTTCA
>NW_025127816.1:0-1110 GCF_004010195.1 Chiloscyllium plagiosum | reverse complement strand
CCCAGATCACTGTCCCCACTCTCAGGATATCACCCTCTAACCGAGATCACTGCCCCCACTCTCAGAACATTACCCTCTATCCCAGGTGACTGCGCAAACTCTCAGATCATTACCCTCTATCCCAGATCACTGCCCTAACTCCCAGCACGTTACCCTCTATCCCAGATCACTTCCCCCACTCTCAGAACATTACCCTCTATCCCAGATCACTGCCCTAACTCTCTGCACGTTACCCTCTATCCCAGATCACTTCCCCCACTGTCAGAACATTATTCTCCATCCCAGATCACTGTCCAAACTCTCAGAACATTACCCCCTATCACAGATCACTACCCTAACTCTCAGAACATTACCCTCTATCCCAGGTGACTGCGCAAACTCTCAGAACATTACCCTCTATCTCAGATCACTTCCCCCACTCTCAGAACATTATCCTCCATCCCAGATCACTGTCCCCACTCTCAGAACATTACCCTCTATCCAAGATCACTGCACCCACTCTCAGGTCCTTACCCTCTATCCCAGATCACTGTCCCCACTATCAGAACATTACCCTCTATCCCAGATCACTGCTCTCCACTCTCAGAACATTACCCTCTCTCCCAGATCACTGTCCGAACTCTCAGAACATAACCCTCTATCCCAGATCACAGGCCCCACTCTCAGGACATCACCCTTTATCCCAGATCTCTTCCTCCACTCTCAGAACATTACCCTCTATCCCGGATCACTGCCGTAACTCTGAGAATATTTCCCTGCATCGAAGAATACTTTACCACTCCCAGAACATTACCCTCAACCCCAGATCACTGCACCCACACTCAGGTCCTTACCCTCTATCCCAGATCACTGTCCTCACTCTCAGAACATTACCCTCTATCCAAGATCACTGCACGCACTCTCAGGTCCTTACCCTCTATCCCAGATCACTGTCCCCACTCTCAGAACATTACCCTCTATCCCAGATCACTGTCTCCACTATCAGAACATTACCCTCTATCCCAGATCACTGCTCTCCACTCTCAGAACATTACGCTCTATCCCAGATCACTGCTCTCCACTCTCAGAACATTACGCTCTATCCCAGATCACTGCCCTAACTCTCAAAAC
>NW_025127815.1:0-1110 GCF_004010195.1 Chiloscyllium plagiosum | reverse complement strand
TCGTAAGAAAATAGGATAATGAAGAAGGCGTTTAGTATGCTTTCCTTCATTGTTCAGAGTATGAGTATACGATTTAGAAGGTCATGTTGCATCTGTATAATACTTTGGTTAGGCCATTTTTGTGAATTGTGTGCAATTCTGGTCTCGCTCTACCGGAACAACGTTGTGAAATTTGGAAGGATGCAAAATAGATTCACAAGGATGTTGCCAGGTTTGGATGGTTTCAGGTACAGGGAAAGTCTGAATAGACTGAGTGTCAAAGGCTGAGGAATGCCCTTATAGAAGTTTATTAACTGATGAGGGGCATGGATGAGGTAAATAGTCAAGGCCATTTTCCTTGATTAGAAGAGTGCATAGGCTTAGGGTGAGAGGAGAAAATTTTAAAAGCAACTGCAGAGGCAACTGTTTCATGCAGAGGGTGGGCCGTGAGTAGAATGAACTGACAGAGGAAGTGGTGGAGGCTGGTAGAATTAAAACATTTAAAAGGTATCTGGACGGGCACCTGAATGAAAATTATTTATGGGGGTATTGATTAAGTGCTGGCAAATGCAAAAGATGAGGATAGAGTATATGGTCTTCATGGATGAGTAGGACGAAAGGGTCTGCTTCCGTGCTGTCCATCTCAGTGACTCTAAGTTAACATCGCACTGTTTTTGTTTTTTTTTTTTGAGTTTGTTGTCGTGTGTGTGTGTGCGCGCAGGCGCGTGCGTGCTCCTCAATCGTTTTAGAAAGGGATATATCGATGTCCATATTAGCAATATCCAGACGGCTTGTCGTTCAATTTTCTATCATAGTTTTAGCAATTTAGTTTTGGTCATAAACATCTTACTTTTGCAGATTAAGGAAAACTGACTGACTTGTTCCTAGCACTGACTGTGACTCAGTTTGAGATCAAGATTATTGACCATGTCACCAAACTGGTGACATTTAAATTTTAATATGACTAGTGGAGGTATGGGGCTGGAAAAGAAAACAGTGACTCGAACACTCAGGCATCTAAACAGCAATTAGTCTTTCATCAGTAGTGGTTAAGTTGTTGGAGGGGATTTTGACGGATATTGTCTTCAGTCAAAAAGGAAGGCAAGGACTGATTAGGGTTAGACAGCATGG
>NW_025127814.1:0-1110 GCF_004010195.1 Chiloscyllium plagiosum | reverse complement strand
GGACTTCTGGGAAAATAAAAACAGTGAAACCACGAATAACAGAATGAAAGAACATGAGAAGCAGGTGTAGGTCACTCAGCCCCCAAAGCCTAACTTTCCCTTCAATTAGACCATGGCTGATCTGCTTTCAGCCCCAACTCCTGAACTGCCTGACATGTCAAACATCTATCAATACCTGTCTTCCAAATTCTTGATCGATCTCCCCTAACTCTCTGGAGAGGAGATGTCCCGTCCGTCACTACCCTCTGTAAAAACGAAGCACTCACCGCACGTACACCGTGACCTATTGACATGAATAAAATATATGCACACATGGGAAGAGTATCAGGTTCTTATATCAAGCAAGAGTTAACTGAGATTGGTATCAAGAATCTTGAAGAAAATAGAACGTAATGGCAACCAGGAATAATCTCCCCACTGGTTGGAGTGATTTCAAGCACGAAGGAAATGTTTGTGGTTCGTGGACATCTACCATCTCAGTCATGGGACATTTCTGCAGTCGATCCTCAGGGTAGATTTCTCGACATAAACATCTTCAGCTGCTTCATCAATATGTTACGCCCATCATAAGATCAGAAGTGCGGATGGCCACTGAAGATTACATAATGTTCACAACAATGTGCCCCCTTCATTTCCTGAAGTGGTGTATGTTCATGTGCGGCAAGAGTGGACAACATTCAGGCTTGTGCTGTTAAAGTGTGCGTAAAATACATGTAATAGTACTGCTAGACAGTGCATATTTCCTCAGAACAATTAAGGAGATCATTGAGCATCTCAAGATTGAAGCTAATCAGCCTCCCAAAATATTAGATAAGAGGGAGAGCCCATTCTCTCCCTCCTGCTGTTTAAACAGGAAGAGAAAGATACTAGTCAAAATGTTGAGCTGTTAAACAGGAACCAGCGGTAGCCAAATCATGTCCTTGAGCTTCTTCAATTCGATCAGGAGGCTTCAATCTTTCAGGACCCTCAAATAGGAGGATGATATCAACGCCCCAACATGACAAACCACGAAGCAAAGACTAGACGGTCAGACTGCTCCACCTGTTCCTCCTAGCTCCAGTGTTAATGGTACACACGTGGTAATTTATAGTTGTTTGCTGATGGTGAGGA
>NW_025127813.1:0-1110 GCF_004010195.1 Chiloscyllium plagiosum | reverse complement strand
TCGGAGGGTCAGAGTGGACTGGTTGGGCCGAAGGGCCTGTTTCCACACTGTAGGGAATCTAATCTCTTTCCATCCCTCCCATCTCTCTCTGTCCCTCTCTCTCTCTATCACTCTATTTCTCTCTATCACTCCTATCTCTCTCTCTCTGTCAGTCCTTTCTCCAACTCCTGCCTCTGTCCTTCACCCTGCCATGTCCTTGTCACTCTCGGTTTCCATGGCAATGCTGTGCATTCTTTGGGAACGTTACTGCCCTTTTAAGTTTCCAATCTCGGAATGTATAAAATACAAATTCTCCTTCATAGCCAAAACCTAAAGCTCATCCAGAACCCGGGCACTGCGTTTCCCAGCTCCCAGCCAGCTCCCTGGAATTCTCGCGTCAATGTGAATCCCAGCAGGAGACTGAAATACTCTCAGATATCTCTGGATTACTTGCACGAATCCTGTTTCACAGTATTGGAAACAACAGGGTTTAATGGATTGGACTCAGTGACGCAAGTCACTAATGGAGTTGCAGGCTTACCAATGCATGTCCTGTAATGGGAATCATGCAGTTACACAGGCAGAGGGCACTCAGTCTGCAGTGAGGCAGCTGACTCAGATGAAAAACGGCAGCAAAGAAACCAATCTGACCTGCATCAATATTCTGATTTAAACAAGGGATCAGACAGAGTTTAGCTCTGCACAGGTTAGTCTCAACTTGAGTCATTCAGCAGAATTGGCTTTTATAGGCTTATAACGTGAAAGAGGAACTGAGTTACCTGAAAATGTGGGGTTGTGTGTAACAGCATTGTAATTAATCCCCTGGACTGTCTGTTGACACTCAGCTCCATCAGTGTTTGATAGCTGCATTCCCAACACACCATTCCTGATTTCCCTGGGTGTTTGGTATTCCCCACATTGCAGTTGAGAGAGCAGGAGTGACCACTCTCCATGAGGGCCCGTGTTTCAAATCTCACATTAAATACTGAGACTATTTGCTGGCTGTTTGATCATCTGTCAGTGTTTGCCAGTTGTTCCCACTGCAATTAATAGAGTCATAGAGTCCAAGAGGTATAGAGCATGGAAACAGACCCCTTCGCCCATGACATCCAGTTTTCATGATTTAAACTA
>NW_025127812.1:0-1110 GCF_004010195.1 Chiloscyllium plagiosum | reverse complement strand
TAAGTTGTAGGAGCCGGCCATTCTAATCTGCTATCCATTCAATAAGATCCTGGCTGATCTGAATGTGACTGAGCATTCCATTCTACGGAGATTCCCGTCTCTGCAGTCTGTGCTTCATTTCTTTGAAACATTAGAGACCCGGATACTGTAAGAATGACGCATCCCTAATGGCCTACCAAATGTCCTGGTCTTCCTAAATGTCCACAGCAACTTATAAAATAGCCTCCAGGAAACCAATCCCAACATTTACACTAACTTTCCAAAGAAGTTAATCAAACGCCATTGACTGCTTGTCTGTATCAGTCAGATTTGAGGGGATTTCTCGTGTTACTGAACACCTCAGCAGCAAAGAGTGACGAATTCTGCCGCTCAGTGAACAGGCATAAGGACCGGAAAGAAAGAACAAGCTCCGCTTTTGTTTTCTTGTCTCTGACCTTCCTGAGGGTGGAACCCTGTTCTCCACGGTAAAGAAACTGAAAGGCAGAGAAAGCTTTAGGATAGTTATTCGTATTAAAACTGGACAATTGCTTCAATTATAATGTGTTGTAGATTATGTGGGTTGACGGAAGCATTCAACCTCAAATGTTTAATGTGTTGCCTGAGTTGATATGGCATGTTTGGTTACAAAACCATAAGCTATCTTGAGAATGTGACTTAAAAGAGATTCTGGGATTTACATATTTAAGAACTGAAACTAACAAACTCATGTAAAAAGATAAAAGACAATCTACATTTGTTCAATATGTCATTTCAGCTACATGACACTGCAATCTGTTGTTCTCAATTCTGTGTCTCATGTTTCAGCTTCACAACCAACTGATGAAAAAGTAGTGCTTATTTCTCCAAATAAACGTGTTGGACTGTAACCTGGTGTTGTGCGATGTATATCTTAGATATGGGGGGACAAAATGAATGATCCCTTATGGTCTTTTGCTACGAAACAGGGCGACGGGAATGCCAAACACCATGCATGGTGATGAACAAACAATGGTTCCGATCGAAGCTCTGCATTTCTTCAAAATTTAGTAGTAGAAGATGTTGGCAATGAAACAGACCACTGGAGGAGCAGCCTGCTCCCCAACAACTCAATCTCAGTTTTTTTTTTGTGTG
>NW_025127811.1:0-1110 GCF_004010195.1 Chiloscyllium plagiosum | reverse complement strand
TCTAACATTAATCTTCTTTAACTCACGGGTAACGGTGCCAACCTTCTCTCTAACAGACATAATAGATTGGGAAGCATTTTCTTTCTAGTCAGATATCTACCTGGCTTATCTCCAAATTCAAACAATCTTTGTTGAGCAAAGCAGACCTCTTTTTGCCCAGTGTGTGCAATGAGTTGGGAGCAGCCCAGAGAGCTGCAGCTTGACCAGTGAAGGCCTATTATAATATACTTCCTCAGCTATCTGCAGACGGGTCTCCAGCATCTGTTGTTGCTCCTTCCTCTGCGTCCTTCTAGTCGTTGAATAAAACATAATCAGGCCTCATAACTATGCCTTAGTGGCCTCCTCCAGTATTTCCGGATTACTGGCCGTACCCGAGTTGATATCCCAGAAGGCTCTGAACTCTTGTGATGTACTCAACAAATTTGTTATCCCTTAACAGGAATGGGTCCATGCACCAGTGCTGTGCATCCATTCCACCACTCTTGATTTTACCATCTAATTGCACTGGCACATGGTCCGAGACAGCTATATTGCCAATTTCACCAGCCAATGTTCTGTCCAAGCAATCCAATGGCATTAAAAATGGTCAGTTCCCATGTGGTACTTATATGGGTTAGAAGCTGCCCCGATTGTGGGAAGGTGTTCACTCGCTCCTCCCACCTCGTGATTCGCCGGCGGGTCCAGAACCGGTGAGAAACCCTTCCCCTGCCCCAAATGTGGGAAGGCCTTCAGCGATTCCTCTGACCTGCTGGCCCACTGGCAGGTCAACACCGGCGAGAGGCCATTCACCTGCTCTGTCTGCGGGAAGTACTTTGTACGCTTTCTGACCTGCTGAAGCACCAGTGGGTCCACACTGGGGAAAGGCCCTTCAGCTGCTCTGTGTGCGGGAAGGGCTTTACCCAGGCCTCCCACCTGCTGACACACCAGTGGGTCCACACTGTGGAGAGGCCGTTCACCTGCCTCGAGTGCGAGAAGGGCTTTGCTGTCTCCTCCACTCTACTGACGCACCAGCGGGTCCACACTGGGGAGAGGCCGTTTGCCTGGCCCGAGTGTGGGCAGAGGTTCACAATGTCCTGGAGCTTGGACAAGCACCAGCGGAGGCACCAATGC
>NW_025127810.1:0-1110 GCF_004010195.1 Chiloscyllium plagiosum | reverse complement strand
GCCTGTGTCCCAAGGATTCCCTGCTCTTTCCTCATGTACTGGCATAATTAAACTGCATGCCCTGGTACACTTACGATATTGACTGTTCTCCAAAGAAAACACTCCCTAAAGCATCCCACCTTCTGCGCATCGCTGAGGAAACATTGAAGGAATTGTTCCGGTGATAGTTGTCATTATGTGTGAGACCCAACCATAGTTGTTCCTACGTGTGGGAGTCTGTTTGTCCATTAATTCTGAAACACCTATCTATCCGATGTCACAACAAATGTGTAACCGCAACTACAGTACGGATTCCAATGGTGGCCTGGCTACCCATAATACTACAGGGTAATGGACGTCTTCTATCTCTTGCATTGTAGGATACGCTTGCGCGGACGTTGCCACACATGGGACCTTCCTTTGTTGTACTTGCAGAGGTAAGTGATGCCTGGAGGGGTGGTTGCAGAAACTCTGTGTGATGGCCACAAAGCCTGCAGAATGAATAGCTCCCGGGTCTGCAGACGGGTATTTTTTTTTACCCACCCTGCCAGGAAGCGTCCCATCAGGGAACAGCCACGATCGTGAGGCGGAGAAAGGGAGATGGTTCATGTCCCCGAGGTGGGGGTAGCTGACGTTTTGTGTAATAGAACAAAGAGGAATACAGCACAGGAACAGGCCCTGCGCCAATACATTTGGCTCTTCCATACTGAAATGGTCTTTCTTTGCAGGATTCGCATCCATCTCGTACCTTCCAATTCATGTATTCAACATTTGTTGAATATTGCTATTGTGTCTGTTTTCAGCACCTCCTCTGACAGCGCGTTGCAGGCACTGACCAGTCTCTGTGTGAAAAAACGTGTCTCACACAATTCTTTCAGATCATCCATTTCACCCCACTCCACACCTTGAACCTGTGTCCCCTATTAATTGGCACCTCCACTCTGGGGAAATAAAAAGCTCTATCCATGCCATTCACAATCTCGTAAACTTCACTCGTGTCACCCTTCAATCTTTTTCATTTCAGTAAAAGCTAATACAGTCAATCCAACCTTTCTTCTTTGCTAAAATCTCTCATAGCAGGCAACATCCTGGTAAACGTTCTTTTTTGCACTCTGACCAAAGCATCTACAT
>NW_025127809.1:0-1110 GCF_004010195.1 Chiloscyllium plagiosum | reverse complement strand
TTATCTCGATGGAGATGAAGTCAATGGATGGAAATTTGGTTTGTGTGATGAACTGGCCTATGTTTACAACTCTCCACGGTTTCTTACAGTCGTGGGTAGAACGGTTGCTACACCAAGTGTGATGTATCCAGATGAGAATGCTTTCTGTGGTGCATCTATTAAAACTGATAAGAGTCTTTATGGACATGCCAAATTTTCTGAGCCTGCTGAGGTAGTATAGGCATTGTTGTGCTTTCTTGACCGTCAATCTGGGTGATCCAGGACAGATTGTTCGTGATCGTCATTTCTACAAACGTGTTGCTTTCCACCCTCTCCACCTCAGCTCCATTGATGTAGAGAGGGGCATGCCCTCCACCTTGCTTCCTGAAGTCAATGACCAGTTCTTTGGTTTTGCTTACATTGAGGGAGAGATTGATATGTTTACACGATGCCAACAAGAACTCTTTCTTTCCTGTATTCCATCTCCATCATTGTTTGCAATCCAGCCTGCAGTGGTGCCATCAGTGAACATGTAGATGGAGTTAGGATGAAACTTGGGTGCACAGTCACGAGTGTACAGGGAGTACAGTAAGGAGTTGAGTACACAGCCTTGTGGGGCGGCGGTGTTGAACTTTGTGGAGAAACTCAAAACTGAGAGTGCACATTTATCCAATTGGAGTTTATTTCTCCAGACATCTAATCTAAAAATAATCTCTTTACAAATTACATCATCCGATTTTAATTAATGTACGTTTGGGGGAAGATGACATTGTTGTGCCAGTTTTGGCTCAATGAGTTTCACTCTCAACTTGGGGTCCACAAAGTCGGGGGTTCAAGTCCCACTGCAGGGTTTGAGTGAATCACTGCTGCAAAGGGAGAGGTGGAGGTGCTGTCTTTCAGATGCAGTGTTACCCTGAGGGCCTTCCCCAGCTCTCAGACCTATCTGAAAGATCCCATGATATTATTTTGGCCGAAGAGCAGACTTTCATCCCTGGAATCAAAGTGGTGGACTTCCTCTGAACTGCTTCCAGTGCCACCACTTCCTTCCTCAAGTAAGGAGCCTGAAAGTGAACACAATATTCCAGATGCTGTCTCACCAATGCTTTATACAATTGTAACAGTACGTCTTTA
>NW_025127808.1:0-1110 GCF_004010195.1 Chiloscyllium plagiosum | reverse complement strand
AGGCAGGAGAGGAGGAGGAGTGTCATTTTTGATTAGGGATAACATTATGACTGTAATTAGGGAGGATATTCCTGGGAATACATCCGGGAAGTCATTTGGGTGGAAGTGAGAAATAAGAAAGGGACTATTACCAATTTGAGATTGTACTACAGAGCTCCACATAATCAGTGGGGAAGTGAGTAACAAATTTGTAAGGAGATCTCAGTTATCTATAAGAATAATAAGGTATTATGGTAGGGAATTTTAACATTCTAAATGTAGACTGGAACTGGAATAGTGCAAAGGGTTTAGATTAGATTAGATAAGGTTAGATTAGATTAGATTAGATTACTTACATTGTGGAATACAGGACCTTCGGCTCAACAAGTCCACACCGATCCTCCGAAGAGCAACCCATCCAGACCCATTCCCTTACGTTTACCCCTTCACATAACACTACAGGCAATTTAGCGTGGCCAATTCACCTAACATGCACATCTTTGGACTGTGGGAGGAAACCAGAGCACCCGAGGAGTGGAATTTGTTAAGTGTGTACACGAAGATATTCTGATTCAGTATGTGGATGTACCTACCAGAGAAGGTGCAAAGCTTGGGAAATAAGGCAGGGCAGGTGTCAGTGGGGGACCACTTTGGTGCCAGCGACCATAATTATATTAGTTTTAAAATAGGACTGGCAAAGGATAGACAGGATCTAACTGTTAAAGTTCTAAATTGGATAAAGGACAATTTTGTCATTATGAGGCAAGAACTTTGAAAATGTGATTACATGCGGATTTTTGTAATTATATTAGTTTTAAAATAGGACTGGCAAAGGA
This sequence comes from Chiloscyllium plagiosum, assembly GCF_004010195.1. Lineage (NCBI taxonomy): Eukaryota > Metazoa > Chordata > Chondrichthyes > Orectolobiformes > Hemiscylliidae > Chiloscyllium > Chiloscyllium plagiosum. The sequence goes on along the minus strand of NW_025127808.1, from coordinate 295 downwards.
TAGACAGGATCTAACTGTTAAAGTTCTAAATTGGATAAAGGACAATTTTGGCATTATGAGGCAAGAACTTTGAAAATGTGATTACATGTGGATTTTTGCAGGTAAAGGGATGGTTGGAAAATGTGTAGGCTTTAAAAATGAGATAATGAGACAGTATGTTCCTATTGGGGTGCAAGGCAAGGCTGGTAGGTGTGGGGAATGCTGGATGACTCGAGAAATTGAAGGTTTGCTCAAGAAAGGGAAGGAAGCATACGTCAGGTACAGACAGTAGAGATTGAGTGAATTCTTCAAGTAT
>NW_025127807.1:0-1110 GCF_004010195.1 Chiloscyllium plagiosum | reverse complement strand
TCATGTCCTTGGCAGATTGGAAAGGGGAGTTAAGGTTTTCAGCCACAAGGTGGTGGAATTGGTCAATGTGGCTGTCCCAGATATGTTCTCTGAAATGATCCACCTGTCTTGCCAATGTAGAGAAGAACACACTGGGTTTAATGGATGCAGCAGATGAGGCGTTCTGTCTCCCTTCATCACCTACCACTTTCAAACCCACCTTCATCTACCTATCGCATTCCTAGCTACCTCCCTTCTGCCACACCTCCTTCTCATTTATCTCTCAGCCCCCTTGACACATAAGTCTCATTCCTGATGAAGGGCTTATGCCCAAAACGTCAATTCCCCTGCTCCTAGTATGCTGCTTTACTATGCTTTTCCAGCACCACACTCTTCGACTCTGATCTCCAGCATCTGGAATCCCCACCTTTTCCTCGCACCTTCATGGTTTGCATGATTCTGATTTATAACAGTTACTTCAAATAAAACAAAAACTCTCGTGTACTCAAACAGCATAAAAGAAAACCAATACATTGTAGTCACTGATCCCAAAAGGTCTTTTACAGCAAACCTTTCAATTAGGTCTACTGATCATCCAACACCAATTCCTAAATAACCTGATCTCTAGCTCAGTGCTCAACAAAATGTTCATGCAAGCCATCTAACACATGCTCATGAAATCCATTTTTCCCAGTATTAGCATTCAGTTGTGTTAACACAGTTTAGATGTAATGTAAACAGTACATTATTACTGCAGTACCCACAAATGTGTATGTCTTATTTTCCTGTTTTATAACATGCCCAACATTTGTATTGCAGCTTTCACTTTGACATATAACTCCCATCAAAGTTTCCTTCTTCTTGCTGTTTTTACGCTCCACCTTACAAGATTCTGTAGAATCTGATTGATGTGGGCTTTGGGAAGATTAATGGTAGAGATCATCTCGCCACATCATTTATGATCTTCTTGAGCATCATTGTGACATTTTCTCCAGATCTCCCGTTATGCTAGTGGAGTAGAGAAGGACAATGATCGATCAACAATGCTCTGTATTACCCCCAGAGAGCTGAGACTGCTGTAACCTGGGTGCGAAACGTATAGCAGGCTGGTAAAGCATTGCTGCTGCTGTA
>NW_025127806.1:0-1110 GCF_004010195.1 Chiloscyllium plagiosum | reverse complement strand
ACTAAAACAGCAGCTAATGCACTTGAAAGACCCTGTACAGAAAACAAGCAAAACTAAAACTAATGTAATTTACAAAATACTTTGCAAGAACTGTAACAAACACTAAATTGGACAAACAAGCAGAAAACTACTAAGACATTGACTTGGGCCCCATTTACCACCCTCTGAGAAAAAGAACAGGAAACGACGTCACCACAGCAAATGACATCACTAAACTAAGGAAACCTAAATGCATAAATAGAAAGCGGGTCACTAACACCAGGGCTTCACCGGAGACTTACTGATGATGTTATCTGGTATGGTGATGAAACGTCTGAAAACGAACCTTCCAGCTCAGCGAGCAAACTCACATCAAGCTTTAGAGGGCATAAAGGTGCATAAGTCCCTAGAGTCTGATGATATGTATCCTGGTTGCTATGAGAGGCAATTGTTGGGGGCTGACGGAGATCTTTAATACTTCACTGGCTACAGATGAAATACCAGGTGACTGGAGGATAGCTAATGTGGCTCCTTTGATCAAGAAGGGCAGCAGGGATAGGCCTAGTAATTAGAGACCACTTAGTCTGACATCAGTATCGGTTAAGTATTGGACAAAATTCTGGGGGACAGAACTAATTAGCACGTGGAAACGTAGGAATTGATTAAGGATAATCAGGACAGATTTGTTAGAAGAAAATCCTGTCTGTTTAATTTAATTGAGCTTTTTGAAAAGGTGACTAAATGTATCAACGAAGGTAGTGTTATGATATGGTTTACATGGATTTCAGGAAGCCCTTTGACAAGGATCCACATGGAAGACTAGTCCAAAAGGTAACAGTCTATGGGATCCAACACAGGTTGGTAAACTGGATCCAAAAATAGTTTACAAATAGGAGGCTATGTGTAATGGTGCAGCGTTGCTTTGTAATTGTACGACAGGGATTGGTGCTGGAATCCTTGCTTATTGTTGGGTATGTTAACAACTTGGAGGTAAATGTAGAGGGTATAATTAATAAGTTTACAGATGAGAGCAAAATTGTTGGTATTATTGATATTGAGAGGAATATTGATCAATATTCTGATATTTAGATTAGATGAGATTAGATTCCCTACAGTGTGGAAACAGGCCCT
>NW_025127805.1:0-1110 GCF_004010195.1 Chiloscyllium plagiosum | reverse complement strand
TTCTGTAATGGATTGGAATGTGAATATGAATGTTAATGTTAAACAGCATCAGGAACATTAATGCAAACCACTAAGCTCCTCTTTGCGCATGAGGCAGTTTACTACATTGAACAAAATGTGCTGTTGAAACCATTGGAATGGCCTGTATGGGGACGGAGCATGGTCGAAGTAAAGGACAGATCCCATGATGTTGAGGATCACAAGATAGCTGTAACCAGCAAGTGGCCAAGAGCAAGGCATAACCAGCTCCTCAGAACATCTGGCAAGAATGTCCGCACCTGTGGGTTCTCCTCATCCTCCCAGTGTAGAAGAAACCTCTGAGGGCATTGGAATGGCATGCGTGGGTAAGAGGCATGGTGGAAGTAAAGGTCAGGTCCCATGCTGTTGGAGAGGTGTTCCTGAACAAATCTGAGGATCACATAATCGCTGTAACCAGTAAGTGGCCAAGAGCAAGGCATAACCGCTCTTCAGAACATCTGGCAAGGATGTCCACACCTGTGGGTTCTCATCATCCTCCCAGTGTAGAAGAAATCTGTGAAGGCAGATGTTGCAGCCTTGATGCCATTACCAACTGCTGAAGAAGATAAATTTCTGCTGCGATGCAAATGGTGGTCGACAGTCCAGCACGTGGCAACAGTAACCAAGCTAGAGTCTGAGGAAGTTGACCTAGTGGGAAAATGGTTATGGCTGGTCACCTTGTCCAATCAGGGAGTCCTGTTAGATAGATATGTCAGGGGTCCTGCTCACTCGATGAGCCGTCTCTATGAAAGCTAGGTCAGTGTTATGTACTGCGCATGTGGAAATTCTTGAACAGCATCCAGCGGCATAGTTCACTCAAGGAGTTCAGTTATGGCCTAGTCTTGATGAGAAGGCTATCATCCAACTCAAGAACGAGGCTGCAGGTGTAAATGGTATTCCCCCTGAAGCATTCAAGTGTGGAGGCACTGTGCTCCCAGTGTAACTGCATGCCCTTGTGTGCCACATCTGAAAGGATGAGAGCATCCCAGGAGAGCTCCCAGATGCCAAAGTTATTAGCATTGTCAACACAGTTTGTTATCAAACTGTGGTAACTGCAAGATAAAATCCCTGATGTCGACCATTGAAAACTCA
>NW_025127804.1:0-1110 GCF_004010195.1 Chiloscyllium plagiosum | reverse complement strand
TTCCGCCACCTCCAAACGGACCCCACCACCAGGCATATACTTCCCTCCCCACCCCTTTCCGCATTCCGCAAAGACCATTCCCTCCGTGACTACCTGATGAAATCCACGTCCCCCTACAACCCACCCTCCCATCCTGGCACCATCCCCTGCCACTGCAGGAATTGCAAAACCTGCGTCCACACCTCCTCCCTCACCTCCAGCCAAGGTCCCAAAGGAGTCTTCCACATCCATCAAAATTTTACCTGAACATCCACCAATATCATTTATTTTATCCGTTGCTCCTAATGCGGTCTCCTCTACATTGGGGAGACTGGACAACTCCTCGCAGAGCGCTTTAGGGATCACATCTGGGATACCTGCACCAATCAAACACACTGCCCTGTCGCACAAAATTTCAACTCTCCCTCCCACTCAGCCAAAGACATGGAGGTCCTGGGCCTCCTTCACTGCGACTCTCTCACCGCCCGATGCCTGGAGGAAGAACGCCTAATCTTCTGCCTCGGAACACTTCAACCGCAGGGCATCAATGTGGACTTCGCCAGTTTCCTCATTTCCCCTTCACCCCTCACTCCAGCTCCAAACTTCCAGCTCAGCGCTGTCCTCATGAATTGTCCTACCTGCCTATCTGTCTTTCCACCTGTCCACTCCACCCTCCTCCCTGACCTGTCACCTCCATCCCCACCCCCATTCACCTATTGTACTCTATGCTAAATTTCTCCCCACCTCAACCCTCCTCTCATTTATCTCTCGACCCTGCAGGCACTCTGCCTCTACTCTTGATGAAGTGCTTTTGCCCAAAACGTCGATTTTCCTGCACCTCGGATGCTGCCTGAACTGCTGTGCTTTTCCATCACCATTCTAATCTAGAATCTGGTTTCCAGCATCTGCAACCCTTGTTTGAACCATGCCAATCACCTTACTGATGTCCATATAGATCACATTTACTGCTCTGCCCTCATCAATCTTCTTTGTTACTTCCTCAAAAACTCAATAAAGTTTGTGAGACATGTTTCCCACGCACAAAGCCCTGTTGACTTATCCCTAATCTGTCTTTGCCTTTCCAAATACATGTACACATTGTCCCTCAGGTTTCCCTCCAACAAATTGCCC
>NW_025127803.1:0-1110 GCF_004010195.1 Chiloscyllium plagiosum | reverse complement strand
GTAAATATCCTTCAGAACTGGGTTGGGGGGTAAAGGGAGCTGCAGATAAAGAGGGAAGGGAGTGGTTGGAGTGGGGAGATCGGGGGATGGTAAGTTATGGATATGTGGACACAAGTGGTGGGTGAAACCTGGTTGGGCGTTGGGAGGGATGAATCTGGTTGGGAGCTGGAAGGTAGGGTCGTTAGGTGGAATGGAAGACCTCCCAGTCACTTCCTATTTCAATTCTCTTTCGCAATCACTTTCCGACATGGCCAACCTTGGCCTCCTCCATTGCCACAATGAACCAAACCATAATTTCGAGAAACAAGATCTCATCTGTCACCTGTGCAGCCTACACTCCTGGGACTCAATACTGAATTCTCCAATTTCAAATCACCTCCATTTCCAGGCCCTCTCCTCCCTTCCATTCCTCTGAGCATGCTTTTGTCCAGCTACCAACTGGATTCAGCCCTCCCATCACCAAACCGCTGATACCTTTTACCTGTGTTCACTTATCCCCCAAGTCGCCACTCTGCCTCCTCATCCCTCACCCACCCCTTTATCTATAGACCCACTTTCTCCAACCCACAGTCCTGACGAAGGGTTATATCCAAGGCGTTCACTTCTCAACATCTTGATGCTGCCTTGCTTATTCTGTTCATCCAGTTTCCTGCGTGTGTCTTTTGGATTCAAACACCTACTTTTTAAAAATTGTCTCCTTGTGTAATACGCAGGAATGAGTGAACGCATTGTGCCTCATGTTATCCAACAGATCAGATGGGCTGAATGGCTTTCTTATATTACTGTGAAACCAGCTAGAGTTGAAACCAGCTAGAGTTGTTGAAGGAGTTCCTCTTTCTTTTAACCGTGGAAATGTTTAGTGTCCAGTAGTGCTTTTGATTCATGTTACTTATACATTAACAACACAAGCTTGAATGTTGTCCAGATTTGATTCTTGAGTAGCTTAGGAGGTGACTCTTTGTTCTGAACATTGTATAATCTTCACAGAAAATCCCCACCACTGATCATATGACAGAGGGAAAGACATTGATGAAGCAGCTGAAGATGTTTGTGCCGAAGGAGCTACCCTGAGGATTATCCAAAGGGATATCCAGGGACTGGGAGGATTGA
>NW_025127802.1:0-1110 GCF_004010195.1 Chiloscyllium plagiosum | reverse complement strand
TCTACAAGTATTCAGAACTGAATAACAAAGTAAAGAGTTGCTTAAAGCAGCTATAAAGTGAGCAGATCAATGGAATCCCTTAAGAATGCAGAAAGTGCAGCACTGAAGTTAAGGAAGTCAGTAGAAGAGAATACAGGATTTGCGATAAGACATTAGTGGGTAATATTAGTAGGAAGCCCAAGATATTCTATCCACATATCAGGGGAAGAGGATAACAAGGGAAAGAATGGGGAATGTGAGGGATCAAGAAGGCAGCCTGTGCACACAGCCAGAAAATACGTGAAAAACGTCTTTCATATCCGTCTTCACTTGGGGGATAGAGTTCCTGGATTCAGGGAGAGTGACCGTGTGACCCTTTAACAGACTGATAGAGACTGGGAGGAAGAACTGGAAGTTTTGGCAGAGTAAAGAGTGGACAAATCCTCAGACCTGTACGAGTTGTATCTTAAACTGATATGAAAGAAGAGGGAGATAATAACAGGCTCTGAGCTTTATTTATTTATTTATTGTACTTTTGAACAGAGTGGAGGTGCGATAGGAGAGGTCGGCATTTAATTTCGGTTCAACAAATGGCGCTAGAAATAAACAAGGGATATAAAGACGACCAAGTCTCATATCAGTGAGGCAAACAATTGCAGAAGACTTTGAAAATATCTTCAAGGCGGAGAGACATATTTTTATTCAGTCAGTGACGGGGAAAATGCAGGAATGTGGAGTTGGGGATTATCAGATCAAACATCATTGAACTGAAAGGCAGAACATACCCAGCGAGCTGCTGGGCATACTTTCTTCCTATGCCTTATGGTATCTAGTCTGCTACTGTTACTGTGTGTGTGAGAACAACAACCTGTCTCCCATTGGAGTGAGACACAGTTCAGAATACAACTGAATTTATAAATGGTACACGAATAGCCAGAAATTAGTGAGAAGCAGGAATCTAATCAGTATTCTGTGACTTCAAATGAAAATAATTTTCATTCCTTGAAACACCAGGGATCACAGGCCAAGTTTCTCATGGATTTCTTTGATAGCATTGTGCTTGGTAGAAGCCTACTGGCCCTTCCCTTTCCTCTCTAGATGGCAATAAAATATTTACTGAGAGAAAGAACC
>NW_025127801.1:0-1110 GCF_004010195.1 Chiloscyllium plagiosum | reverse complement strand
TTTCGTTTCCAATTTCCACTAATTGGCCCACAGTCTGACGTCTGAAGTGTTCATCTGACTGAGACTTTCCCTGCAAATTTTTAATCTCAAACGAACCAGTGAATGACACTGAAGTCAGATACCGTCAAATTTGTTCATGTACTGCGGGTGAACTGAACCTCATTTTGACCCATAGAGGGAACTATACAGACACATCTTTTGAAAGTGACAAAGGTCTCAGGAGAAGCCAACTTCCATAAAATGAGGAATTGACTCGTTTGGCCTCTTCTTTCTTCATGACTCGCTTTAAAACCCGATTCTGTTTACATAAGCAGAGGGGTAAACAGGCGGGAGGCTGTCTCTCAAGGACAGTCCCAATCGGCAATAATTTGTACCTGCTAAACGTTGACTTCTCCAACTCCGAGGCAGCCTGGCTAGCTGTGCTCTTCAAAATTCCTGCCTGTTTAATTGGATTCCAGCAGATTCCTGTCTCGACATAAGGAACAGAAGCATTCAACCGCATCCCTGTACGTTTTCGCCCCCCCCCATTGTTCACCGTTACTTTTCTGCTTCTAATGAATCACGTTGTTCTTCCTGCCAAACGAAGGAATTCTTCGTATCAGAAAATTGTCATCCTCATGTTCCTCGAAGGGAAAGCACGGATGTGGACTTCCAAACTGAAACAAATGGGGTCTGGGGCCGGCGGAGGGACGGCGGCGGGGGGGGGGGGGGAGGTTGGGGGAGGTCTGCCGATAAAACGACTTCCAGCTATTCCTTCAAAAATATTTCCTAACAACATGGAGAACGCACCTTCGGATGCTTGCTGCAATAGTTGCAATAAAATTCAGCAAGTCTGTAGTGTGAATCGAGGTTACATCCCCGGGTTCGAACCACTGAGCTATGGCAGCACTAACATATGAAGCGTTTTGAGACTGACAAAAGATGATGACCACGAGCAGAAAAACTTCAGTCATCTCAGTTTTGTGATACAAGCTTCGTTTTGTGTGACAAAATACGACTTGAAACCCACTTCTTTGATCACTTGTTTGATATAACACTTTGTCAGCTTACCAATATCTCAAAATGTGACAGGGATCAACATTTGTTTAAACTCACACAGAGTAAAAGTTT
>NW_025127800.1:0-1110 GCF_004010195.1 Chiloscyllium plagiosum | reverse complement strand
CTTTCTCCCATACACCAGCTCCTTAGCCATGCATTCATCTGCTCTAACCTCCTATTCCTGCTCTCACTCGCATGGAGCACTGGGAGTAATCCAGATATTACTACTCTCGAGGACCTTCTTTTTAAATTCCTGCCTAACTCTCTGTAATCTCCCTTCAGAATCTCAACCTATTCCCTTCCTGTGTCGTTGGTTCTAATGTGTACATTGACCTCCTGCTGGCCCCTGTCCCCCTGCAGAACATTCTGCACCCTCTCCGAGACAGCTTTGATCCTGGCACCAGAGAAGCAAAGCACCGTTCTGATTATTTTGCTGCTGGTCACAGAAACGTCTGTCTGTAGCTCGGACTAGCGAGACCCCTAAGACAATCGATGGCTTGGAACCTGACATACCTCCCATTACATTCGAGCCAGTCTCTATACCAGAAACTTGGCTGTTCATGCTACGTTCCCCTGAGAATCCATCACACTCTACATTTTCCGAAACAGCATACTTGTTTGAATTGGGGATAGCCACAGAAGACTCCTGCACTACCTGCCTACCCCTCTTACCTTTCCTGAACTCATTTATGTGACTGTATCTGAGATTTTTCACCTTCCTATAACTGCTTCCATCACATCCTCTCGTTCTTGTAAGTTCCTCATTGTCTCTAACTGCCTCTCCAACTGATCCATTCGATCTGATAAGATTCACAACCAATGGCTTTTATTGCAGCTATGATCCTCAGTTACCTCTAGCCTCTCCCTCAACTCCCACATCCGACAAGAAGAGCATATCACTCCACTAAGGGCCATTTTTGCTTCTTTCAAGCTGTAGACTCAGAAAATAGCACTGTCTTATTCCTCGACAAAACACTGCTCCAGGTTAAATTAATACTTATGGCTTATATGTTAAGTTTCATCAAGAGACATAGCTCAATAAAACATATAATCAAGAAAGAATCCACTCTACACATTACTGCAGACTTCTTTTAAGGCCACTCTTAAAACATCCCCTTCTCTGTTTCTGTGCTATCACCTCTCCCAACAGGTTCCTCCAAGATCAGTTGTGAATTTCACTGTTTTTTTTATTTTCCCAGGGGCACCTCACTGTCCACGATACATAGATTCATCA
>NW_025127799.1:0-1110 GCF_004010195.1 Chiloscyllium plagiosum | reverse complement strand
TTGGGCAATGCTCGTGAAAAATACGCCTGGGTACAATAGGGCCCCCTCCTTTCTCTTACAGAAGTTTCCCTCTCCGAAACGTGTGCTTCATCTATTGGCCTTGTTGCAGTCCCAGGTTCACTGTCAATACAGGCCCCACATCTCACCCAGAGATGGCTCATGAAAACCTCCGGTCTCCCTGACTGCAACGCTTCTCAGCAGAGTATTGAGGGGCTTTAAGTTACAAAAGGAATACGAATCAGGAGCAGAAATTCTTTGACTCTGTTCCACCTGCACTGAGATAGTGACTAATCTGCTTGGGGTCGAAGCAAACATTCCTGTCTGTACCCCAACACACAGAGACATACGCCTATACAGAAAGTCAATGTGAAAAATACTTTTTCCAAGCAATACCTAAGCACTTGCGAGAAGAAAAAAAATAGGTGATTGCCCAAATAGTATTCTGCACCTGAAAGTTATTCTCCTCAAACATTCTGTTGGCAACGGGATTTGCACCTGGAACAAGTGGATTTTGCGGATTTCCTTTGATTCAGGCGGTAGGGAAATTTAATTGCATCATCGTCAGGAATCCTGCACGAGTGGTAAAGATGAGTGATAAGTTTCTGTTCCCCCAATTTGGTATGAGGAGGAATAAAGAACGACCGAAAGTGGAGTAGATCATTCCTTCTCAGGCAGGTTCCATTTGGAATCCTGCACGAGTGGTAAAGATGAGTGAAAAGTTTTCTGTTCCTCCAATTTGGTATGAGGAGGAATAAAGAACGACCGAAAGTGGAGTAGATCATTCCTTCTCAGGCAGGTTCCATTTTCTCCCTCTTTCATCTGAAAGATACAATAATGTTACTCGACCCCGAAATTGGAACATGTTGAGGTAAGCAGGGAGGAGCTGCTCCTACGCCACAGTTTAGAATGTTTGAATGGCTTCGTCGCTTGCTTTGTAATTACCTAAAGAGCTGAATTGCTTCATTCTATTCCCGTGTAACTCCTGAGGGATCGAATGGTCGTCTCCTGACTGGTTGAATGGGATCTTCCTCTCACAGTGCAAAGGTGTTGAGGGCTTGAGTGTGACAGAAACGCATAGAGCTGGCCATTTGGGTCCGCTAGACTATTGCC
>NW_025127798.1:0-1110 GCF_004010195.1 Chiloscyllium plagiosum | reverse complement strand
CAATCACTCTGGAATACGAATGACAATGAGAGGAGGGTTGGTTAATACAGGACTGACAGAGTTACATCTGAATGCATGCAGTATGAGGAATAGGGTAAATGAATTCGTGACCCAGATCGAAATTGGCAGGTATGACGTGATGGGCATCATGGATACATGGCTGCAAGGGGATCAGGATCGGGAGCTAAGTATTCAAGGATATGCACCCTATCCAAAAGATACGCAGGTGGGCTGACGATGTGGGGTTGCCTTATCAGTAAGATATGAAATTAAATCAATAGCAAGAAATAACATAGGGTCAGATGGTGTAGCATTTGCATGGGTAAAATTGAGGAAGAATAATGTTAAAGCAACCATAATTGGAGTCTTATACAAGCCTCCAAACAGTAGTGAGGAGCTGGGCTATCAGATATATCAGGAGATAGAAAAGATGTGTAGGAAAAGCAAGGTTACAGTGATCATTGGCGATGTCAATATTCAGGGGGACTGGGAAAATCAGATTGGTAGTGGATTGTAAGAAAAGAAATTCATGAAATGTCTACAAGATTTTATTTTGAGAAGCTTGTGGTGCAATCCACGAGGGAACAGGCAATACTGGATTTAGTGTTGTGCGAAGAGGCAGACTAGATAAGAGATCTAGTCAACAGATTGAGGGGAAGAACGGAGTATGGTGATCATCACCAAAGAGAACGGTTTAGAAAACTGAATGGCCTGAATGCAGATAAATCATCTAGACCAGAGGCACTACACCCAAGCCTTGTAAGTGAGATAGCTGAAGGTGTAGTGCAAGCATTAGTTGTGATCTTTCAGGAATGACTAGAATCAGGAAACGGCAAAGTGGACTGGAAAATCGCTAACGTGACACCCCGTTTAACAAGGGATTAAGGCAGAAGACGGAAAATTACAGACTGATTAACCTAACCTCAGTTATGGGTAATACTCTGAAAACCATCATGAAGGATGCGATTTCTGAATACTTGGATGTAGATGGTAAAATAGGACAGAGTTAGCATGGTTTCATCAAGGGGCAGTCATGCCTGACGTACGACTCTCTGACTAAACAACTCACATTGCGCCGAACTGAGATATCCAGGCTTGGCACACGATGAA
>NW_025127797.1:0-1110 GCF_004010195.1 Chiloscyllium plagiosum | reverse complement strand
TTGTAGGTTGCTAGAGGACATTGATGGAAATGTTTTGCTGGAAAAGCGCAGCAGTCAGGCAACATCTAGGGAACAGGAGAATCGACGTTTCGGGCATTAGCCCTTCTTCAGGAATCCCCTTCTAGAGGACATTGACAGGATGCAGAGCTGGGCTGAGAAGTGGCAGATGGAGTTCAACCTGGGAAAATGTGAAGTTTTTCATTTTGGAATTTCAAATTTGAATGTATATTTTCAGATTAAATGCAGGATTCTTGACAATGTGGAGGAACAGAGGGATCGTGGGGTGCACGTCCATCCATCCCTCATAGCTGACATCCAAGGTGATGGGGTTATTAAGACGGTGCATAATGTGTTGGCTTTCATTAGCGGGGAGATTGAGTTTAAGAACCACGAGATTATGCTGCAGCTCTATGGATCCCTGATGAGACTACACTTGAAATATTGTGTTCTGTTCTGATCACCTCATTAGACATAGGATACAGAAGCTTTCGAGAAGGTGCAGATGAGATTTATCAAGATGTTGCCTGGACTGGAAGGCATGTCTTATGAATAAAGGTTGACAGAGCTGGGGCTTTGGTCATTGCAGTGAAAGAGGATGATATTTTACTTGATAGCTTTGTGTAAGATGATGAGAGGCATAGATAGAGTGAATAATGAAAGACTTTTCCCCACAAAGTGCATAATTTTAAGATGAATGGGGAAGTTGTGGGGAGATGTCAGAGATAGTTTCTTTATAGATAGTGGTGAGTGTGTGGAATGCACTGGAGTGGTGGTAGTAGATTCAGATCCATCAGGGACATCTACGCGACTCTTGGCTAGGCACATGGATGATAGTAAATGAATGGCATGTTGGTTAGTTTGATCTTAGAGTAGGATAAAAGGTCGGAAAAACATTGTGGCCAAAGGGCCTGTACTGTGCTGTACTGTTCTATATTCTACGGATTGAAATGAACAATTATTATATATTAGCAACGTTTAGATTTTCAAAATTCTATTAGCATACTTAAGAATAATGATAAATTTCATCTTGCTATTTGACTGTGCTATCTGCAAAAATGAACAGAAACTGTTGCAGGTAAAAGTAATTAGGTTTTTCTAAATTTATAAGGC
>NW_025127796.1:0-1110 GCF_004010195.1 Chiloscyllium plagiosum | reverse complement strand
GCGAGGAGTGAATCTGGCTCAGTCTGAGTGGGGAAGGAGTGAATCTAGCTCAGTCAGAGTGAGCGAGGTGTGAATCTAGCTCAGTCAGAGTGAGCGAGGAATGAATCTCACTCAGTCAGAGTGGGGGAGGAGTGAATCTTATTCAGTCAGAGTGGGCGAGGAGTGAATCTCACTCAGTCAGAGTGGGGGAGGAGTGAATCTAGCTCAGCCAGAGTGAGCGAGGAGTTAATCTAGCACCGTCAGAGTGGGGGAGGAGTGAATCTCGCACAGTCAGTGAGAGCGAGGTGTGAATTTCAGTCAGAGTGAGCGAGGAGTGAATCTTACTCAATCAGAGTGAGCGAGGAATGAATCTCATTCAGTCAGAGTGGGGTTGGAGTGAATCTCACTCAGTCAGAGTGGGGGAGGAGTGAATCTAGCACAGTTAGAGAGAGCGAGGAGTGAATCTCACTCAGTCAGAGTTGGGGAGGAATGAATCTTATTCAGTCAGAGTGTGCGAGGAGTGTATCTTACTCAATCAGAGTGAGCGAGGAATGAATCTCATTCAGTCAGAGTGGGGTTGGAGTGAATCTCACTCAGTCAGAGTGGGGGAGGAGTGAATCTAGCACAGTTAGAGAGAGCGAGGAGTGAATCTCACTCAGTCAGAGTTGGGGAGGAATGAATCTTATTCAGTCAGAGTGGGCGTGGAGTGAATCTCACTCAGTCAGAATGAGCGAGGAGTGTTTCTGGCTCAGTCAGAGAAGGGGAGGAGTGAATCTAGCTCAGTCAGAGTGAGTGAGGAGTTAATCTAGCACAGTCAGAGTGGGGAGGAGTGAATCTCGCACAGTCAGTGAGAGCGAGGCGTGAATCTCACTCAATCAGAGTTGAAGTGGAGTGAATATTGGGGGAGCAGTAAATCTAGCTCCGTCAGAGTGAGCGACGAGAGATCTCACTCAGTCAGAGTGGGCGAGGAGTGAACCTAACTCATTCAGAGTGAGCGAGAAGTTAGTCTAACTCAGTCACAGTGAGCGAGGAATGAATCTAGCTCAGTCAGTTACGGGACGGAGTGAATCCCACTCAGTCAGAGTGAGTGAGGAGTGTATCTAGCTCAGTCAGAGTGAGCGAGGAATGAAT
>NW_025127795.1:0-1110 GCF_004010195.1 Chiloscyllium plagiosum | reverse complement strand
ACACATCCCTGAACACTATGGGCACTTTAGTACGGCCAATTCCCCGAACCTTCACATCCCTGAACACTGTAGGCACTTTAGTACGCCAATTCACCGAACCTACACATCTTTGAACACTACCGGCACTTTAGTACGGCCAATTCACCTAACCGACACATCACTGAACACTACGGGCACTTTAGTACGACCAATTCACCTAACCTACACATCCCTGAACACTGTGGGCACTTTAGTATTGCCAATTCAGCTAACCTACACATCACTGAACACTACGGGCACTTTAGTACGACCGATTCACCTAACCTACACATCCCTGAACGCTGTGGGCACTTTAGAATGGCCAATTCACCTAACCTACACATCCCTGAACACTATGGGCATTTTAGTACACGAAATCACCGAACCTACACATCCCTGAATACTATGGGCACTCTAGTACGCCAGTTCACCTAACCTACACATCCCTAAACACTATGGGCACTTTAGAATGTCCAATTCACCAAACCTACACATCCTTAAACACTATGGGCATTTTAGTACGCCAATTCACCTAACCTACACATCCCTGAACATTACGGGCACTTTAGTTCGGCCAACTCACTCAATCTACACATCACTGAACACTGTGGGCATTTTAGTACGCCAATTCACCGAACCTACACATCCTTTAACACTATGGGCACATTAGTACGACCAATTTACCTAACCTTCACATCCCTGAACACTACGGGCACTTTAGTACGGCCAATTCACCTACCTACACATCCCTGAACACTGTAGGCACTTTAGTACGCCAATTCACCGAACCTACACATCCCTGAACACTACGGGCATTTTAGTACGCCAATTCACCTCACCTACACATCCCTGAACACTACAGGCACTTTAGTACAGCCAATTCAGCTAACCTACACATCCCTGCACACTGTGGGCACTTTAGTACGGCCAATTCACCAAACCTACACATCCTTGAACACTGTGGGCACATTAGTACGACCAATTTACCTAACCAACACATCACTGAACACTACGGGCACTTTAGAAAGGCCAATTCACCTAACCTACACATCCCTGAATACTGTGGGCACTTTAGTACAGTCAATTCAGCTA
>NW_025127794.1:0-1110 GCF_004010195.1 Chiloscyllium plagiosum | reverse complement strand
TGCAATCACAACGCAGAATACGATCGACTGAACTGTTATAGCATTCCACAGACCACGCTTGCAAACTGCAACCAGCATGATAGCACAGGAAATGTCAGGAAGAATGTACAATAACAGGACTTAGCGACAGGCATGTGGGAACGCAGAATGAACCGAATTTTTAACTTTAGCGTCCGCAGAGACTGTGGAGATTCCATGAATGAGAGTATTGGAGAATGGGATTAATGAAACTCTCCAAAATCTTGGGATAATGCAGAATATTGCTGAATCATATGCTTCAGTAGCATGACAGTTTCGCATCACTTTGTCCACACAAGGCAGTACCAACTGCTGCATGAAATCACACATAATCCCAGTTCCAGACCCAGAATCAGAGAAACTGTGTGAATCATGCACGAAGATCCAATTGGAAATTGGGATGGAATGTCAGGAGAGAGGCGCATGTATTTCCGAGGTTGGGACAGCTCCTGGTCAAAACCGGGGCGGAAGGGGATACTTGCCCCCATTTATAATATTATGACAATAAACAGTACATGTTGCTGAGACAGCCGATTGGCGCATCTAAAGCGTGTGGAGACTTAAACTTTGGGATGGCAAGGTTCGAATTTTCATTTTCCTGTTTGGATCAGTGGTTTTGACATTGGCCTCTGCTTTTGCTCGCATCATCTCAGAATCACCTTCTTGTTCCCAATAAATACTGCAACCTGGAGAAGGTGGTGTTGTGGTTATATAAAAAGCTCGTCATCCTTAGGGACTCACACACGGAACTGGTAATATCAAAGTTCGACGAATATAACCTGGAATGGAAGCCTGAACTCAGGAACAGAGAACATGCTTTTAATTTCCTGCAATCCCATTCATGTATGTCACTTATACAGGGGATGCTACCATCTTTATCCAATCCTGCCTAATTGTGACTCCAGGATCTGGACAACATAGCTGACCCTTAATCCGAGAATGACGCCAGTGTGGGAAAGCAGGCCATTCGGCCCTTCCAGTATACAACATCCCTCCGAAGCACATCCGAATAGACCCAGACTCCATACCTATTACGTTCCCCTTCATATCCCATGGCTTATCCCAGTAATCTGCACACCTTCAGACTGTGGG
>NW_025127793.1:0-1110 GCF_004010195.1 Chiloscyllium plagiosum | reverse complement strand
TAGTGCTGCATTGTCAGAGGATCAGTATAGAGAGAGTGCAGCATTGTCGGAGGTTTTATCCTGAGATTGGTCCACAATGTCGGAGGGTCAGTATGGGGCTACTTCCACTCTGCCAGAGAGTCAGTACTGAGGGAGCGCATCACTATCAGAGGATCAGTGTGCAGGGAGTGCAGCGTTGTCAGAGGGTCAGTGTAGAGGGAGTACGGCATTGTCAGAGAATCAGTATAGAGAGAGTGCAGCATTGTCAGAGGATCAGTTTGGAGGGAGTGCAGCGTTGTCAGAGGGTCAGTGTGGAGGGAGTACAGCACTGTCAACGGGTCAGCGTGGAGGGAGTGTAGCATTGTCATAGGGTCTGTGTGAAGGGAGTGCAGCATTGTCAGAGGGTCAGTGTGGAGGGAGTGCAACATTGTCAGAGTATCAGTGTGGGGAGAGTGCAGCATTGTCAGAGGGTCAGTGTGGAGACAGTGCAACATTGTCAGAGTATCAGTGGGGAGTGAGTGCAGCATTGTCAGAGGTTCAGAGTGGAGGGAGTGCAGCATTGTCAGAGGGTCAGTGTGAAGGGAGTGCAGCATTGTCAGAGGGTCAGTGTGAAGGGAGTGCCGCATTGTCAGAGGGTCAGTGTGGAGGTAGTGCTGCATTTTCCGATTGTCAGTGTGGAGGGAGTGCAGCATTGTCAGAGGGTCAGTATGGAGGGAGTGCAGCATTGTCAGAGGATCAGTCTGGAGGGAGTGCAACACTGTCAGAGGGTCAGTGTGGACGGAGTGCAGCATTGTCAGAGGGTCAGTGTGGAGGTAGTGCAGCATTGTCAGAGTGTCAGTGTGGAGGGAGTGCAGCATTGTCAGAGTATCCGTGTGGAGGTAGTGCTGCATTGTCAGAGGGACATTGTGGTGAAAGTGCAACATTGTCAGAGGGTCGGTGTGGAGGGAGTGCAGCAGTGCCAGAGTATCATTGTGGAGGGAGTGCAGCATTGTCAGAGGGTCAGTGGGGATGGATTGCCGCATTGTCAAGGGGTCAGTGTGGAGGGAGTGCTGCATTGTCAGAGGGTCAGTGTGGAGGGAGTGCAGCATTGTCAGAGTGTCCGTGTGGAGGGAGTGCTGCATTGTCAGAGGG
>NW_025127792.1:0-1110 GCF_004010195.1 Chiloscyllium plagiosum | reverse complement strand
TGATTCCTGATGAATGTCTTATGCCAAATTCGTAGATTCTCCTGCTTCAAGAATGCTGCCTGACTTGCTGTGCTTTTCCAACAATCGACTCTCTACTCTGATCTCCAGCATCGACAGTCTTAAGTGTCTCCTAATTAATGCTCTAACGTGATGAACAAGTGGAGCTGAAGCTGCACAGACAGACTGTTCCACGTTGTTCCTCATGGCTTCGTCGCTCATGATACACATGTGGGACTTTAACGTGGTTTTCTAGTGGTGTGGAGGGAAGCCATATGTCTTGTGTGAAGTCTCAAGAAGGCACCTTCCATCTCCGAGAAGACAGCCTGGTGTTCTCTATGTAGGGTGGAAGCTGATGGGAATGGCTACCTGTTTCAGATGGAAGGTATTGTGGCTGCTGTTAGGGATTGTGAACAACATGACTTTCAGTACAGGGTTCACACGCCCGACTGCACAATAACGTGGGGAGAGTTAATTTAGGCATATAAACTACTTGGAAGGCCACGTTAGACTGATTGAATGGATGCTCTAATTTCAAATAATGCTGATCTTGTTCATGTTGATCTTGTCGAGTGCACGTCCTGTGCAGTGTACCCTGTATACCTTACTCTGTCCAAGTCTATTTCCACCCTATGATCTGTCTGGCCATCCTTACTATGATCTTCCTCCACTGCTCATAAATAAAGTGTTTCCCTGTCCTGAGATACACGTGACAATAAATCAAACCAATCAATCCTGGGTAAAGTATTGAATTTCTCTCCCTGTCAATGTCTCTTTTGGAAATAAGTGATCGCTGCCACTCCTCCTGTTTCAGCATCACAATTTCTTCATCTCTCACAGCTCTACAGATTAAATACTCAGCTTATTCACTCTATCCTCATGTTACCATTACCCGTGTCTGTGGTAAGGAGATCATTCCTTACAAAGGAGATCAAATCTGTAGAGAGTGTCCCAAATGGTCTCTCAGCAAGGCTCTACATCAGCAGGAAGATGGCTTTACTTATGTATTCGAATCATCTTACAGTGAAGGACAGCATACCATTGTCTGCACCCATTACATACCTTGGTTTTGATTCAGACCGGTTAGCACAGACTTGCGATTGGGAAATCATG
>NW_025127791.1:0-1110 GCF_004010195.1 Chiloscyllium plagiosum | reverse complement strand
CACTCTGCTGCTGGGTTAAGTGTAGCTTGGGAAGTTGTTCCTGGAAAACCCAGGGTGGATACAGCAGATCCCTTTACCCACACACCCTCACTCCGTAGTTTCAGCGCTTCCCCTCTCTGCAGCCTCTGTTCCATTTGGTGTTCATGTTATGACCCAGATGCTGTAACTAAGTCCCCAGGCTCCATCCTGAGTTGGATCACCAAATCCTCAGGTCTCCCTGAATGTCTGCAGCAGCACACAACATAATGTCCAGCGCCTCCACTAACTTTTCAATGACAGGAGTCAGTCTGAATATCCTCAGCCACAAGTATTATGGACATGGCCAGACCCCGTCAAAATATTTTAAGAAGGCAGCCTAGACCCTAACTTTTCCTATTTTAAATGTAGATGCGAACTGTTTGTTCCAGATGTCGCAACTGGTCAACCCACTCAATGTTAAGCAAAATGCAATCCTTTCAAAGGCTCCAATTAAAATACAATCAAAGAGAAGAACAATTGGGGAGAGCTTTTCTAGTGGAACACCTATGTAAACAATGGATACGGTGTCTTCTACTAATTAACTGCGCTAATACGGAACATCCCATAAACACACCCCCTGGCATAAAGGTAAATTCAAACACAGAATCTTATATGCAGTTCTCCAATCCTGGAGGAAGCAACTTTAAGAGAGTTTTCGGAGTGAATAGCAGCTGGGGATCATGTAGTGAAACTTCTAACCCTTCTGGAAACACAAGCAGCTTTTGACTGCTGCAGCTGAAAACAAAGCGAGAAGACCTGGTTTGGGTGGGCTGGCCACTGCCCTACCATTGTTACCAACGCTTCAGCAAAACCTAAACGCCTTCTCAGTCATTTACCTAAGCTGTTTTTAGGCGGCAGTTCGGCATCTCTGCCACTAAGAACTCTCTTTAAAAAATTCAAGAGAAAATAACCTTTTTAAATTGACAGCACCGTCACAACTTTCCGTTTGAAAAAAAAATCCCCACGAATATACAAAGATGGCCTCCTTTTAAACATTTTATTCTTCCAGTTTTTGTAGACTACAATACATATATATTGCATTGACCCTAAGCATGCAAGCATTCACAACCCCATTCTATTTCAGTCAATTTA
>NW_025127790.1:407-1110 GCF_004010195.1 Chiloscyllium plagiosum | reverse complement strand
TCACAGTGTGTCTCAAAGTGTCACAGTGTGTCATAGTCTGTCAGAGAGTGTGACAGTGTGTCTCAGAACTTGTCAGATAAGATCAGACAGTGTCATAGTGCGTCTCAGAGAGTGTATCAGTGTGTCTAAGAGAGCCTCAGAGAGAATCAGAGTGCCACAGCCTGTCAGAGAGTGTCACATTGTGTCTCAGAGAGTGTCACAGTGTGTCACAGTCTGTCATAGTGTGTTTCAGAGAGAGTCAGAGAGTGTCACAGTGTGTCACAGTGTGTCTCAGAGAGTCAGAGAGAGTCAGAGAGTGTCAAAGTGTGTCTCAGAGAGTGTCAGATAAGATCAAAGTGTGTCACAGTCCGTCTCAGAGAGAGTCTCAGTGTGTCACTCTGTCAGAGAGTGTTATATTGTGCCTCAGAGAGTCAGAGTCTGATAGAGAGTGTCACAGTGTGTTTCAGAGAGTGTCACAGTGTGTCACAGTCTGTCAGAGAGTGTCATAATGTGTCTCAGAGTGTCAGAGTCTGATAGACAGTGTCACAATGCTTTTCAGAGAGTGTCAGATTGTCAGAGTGGTTCCCAGAGTGTCGCAGACAGTGCCAGAGAGTCACAGTGCGTCACAGTCTGTCAGAGAGTGTCACAGTGTGTCTTAGAGAGAGTCAGAGAGAGTCAGAAAGTGTCACAGTGTGTCTCAGAGAGTGTCACATAGTGTTTGAGA
>NW_025127790.1:0-302 GCF_004010195.1 Chiloscyllium plagiosum | reverse complement strand
TGTGTCACAGTCTCTCAGAGAGTGTCACAGTGTGTCTCAGAGAGTGTCAAATAAGATCAGAGTGTGTCACAGTCCGTCTCAGAGAGAGTCTCAGAGTGTCACAGTTTGTCAGATAGTGTCATATTGTGCCTCAGAGAGTCAGAGTCTGATAGAGAGTGTCACAGTGCTTTTCAGAGAGTGTCAGATTGTCAGAGTGGTTCCCGGAGTGTCGCAAACAGTGTCAGAGAATGTCACAGTGTGTCACAGTCTGTCTCAGAGAGTGTCACAGGGTGTCGCAGAGAGTCAGAGAGAGTCAGAAAGTG
>NW_025127789.1:0-1110 GCF_004010195.1 Chiloscyllium plagiosum | reverse complement strand
TGCTCCCAGTGTGGGTCTAACTGAGGGATACAGACACCGGAACTGTGCACAGTGCTCCCAGAGTGGGTCTAACTGAGGGATATAGAGACTGGAACTCTGCACCGTGCTCCCAGTGTGGGTCTAACTGAGGGATATAGAGACCGGAACTGTGCACAGTGCTCCCAGTTTGGGTCTAACTGAGGGATATAGAGACGGGAACTTTGCACAGTGCTCCCAGTGTGGGTCGAACTGAGGGATATAGAGGCTGGACCTGTGCACAGTGCTCCCAGTGTGGGTCTAACCGCGGGATATAGAGACTGGAACTGTGCACAGTGCTCCCAGTGTGGGTCTAACTGAGGGATACAGAACGGAACTGTGCACAGTGCTCCCAGTGTGGGTCTGACTGAGGGATCTAGAGATCGGAACTGTGCACACAGTGTGGGTCTAACTGAGGGATATAGAAACCGGAACAGTGCACAGTGCTCCCAGTGTGGGTCTAACTGAGGGATCTAGAGATCGGAACTGTGCACACAGTGTGTGTCTAACTGAGGGATATAGAAACCGGAACAGTGCACAGTGCTCCCAGTGTGGGTCTGACTGAGGGATTTAGAGACTGGAACTGTGCACAGTGCTCCCAGTGTGGGTCTAACTGAGGGATATAGAGAGCGGAACTGTACACAGTGCTCCCAGTGTGGTTCTAACTGAGGGATATAGAGACCGGAACTGTGCACAGTGCTCCCAGTGTGGGTCTAACTGAGGGATATAGAGACCGGAACTGTGCAAAGTGCTCCCAGTGTGGTTCTAACTGAGGGATATACAGACCGGAACTGTGCACAGTGCTCCCAGTGTGGGTCTAACTGAGGGATATAGAGACCGGAACTGTGCACAGTGCTCCCATTGTGTGTCTAACTGAGGGATATAGAGACCGGAACTGTGCACAGTGCTCCCAGTGTGGGTCTAACTGAGGGATATAGAGACGGGAACTATGCGCAGTGCTCCCAGTGTGGGTCTAACTGAGGGATATAGAGGCTGGAACTGTGCACAGTGCTCCCAGTGTGGGTCTAACCGCGGGATATAGAGACTGGGAACTGTGCACATTGCTCCCAGTGTGGATCTAACTGAGGGATATAG
>NW_025127788.1:0-1110 GCF_004010195.1 Chiloscyllium plagiosum | reverse complement strand
ACAGAGCAGTCGGGTACTGGCAGGTGGGACTAGTTGGGATATCTGGTCGGCATGGATGGGTCGGACCGAAGGATCTGTTTCCATGCTGTGCATCTCTATGACTCAGCAAATAATCAGAACAATAAATCAGTAGCATCGTTCATTACAAAATGATTAAAGTATAAGTGTGAAGACACCGTCCTGCAGTTGTGGAGTGTACTTGAGACAGTATTGTCTTTCATTTATAATCAATGATCTCCTAGCTACAGAGAGACGGTGTGATGGAGTTTCACCAGACTAATCCCTGCAGATATGATACCATGAGGAGAGTGTGAAAGAAATGAGTGTTTAATCTGTAACGCTACAAAAAGAATGAAACGTGATTGCATTAACATTGGAGTGTTATGAATCAACACTCATTACTTCCAAAACAAACTACGGATAGCATTAGATATAACATGTTTTCCATGATACGTGTCTTCACATTTGGACAAATGTATAGATAGGAAAGGTTTAGAAGGATATGGACCAAGCGCAGGGAAATGGGGTTTGCATGGATGGACATTTCGATCAGCATGAACCAGTTTGTGATAATGGGCCTGTCTCTGTGTTGTGGGATTCTATGACTCGATGATCGTTTACAGAGCTCTATGTAGCCCCCATGTTGGTTGAGAGAGAGCTCCAGGTTCTGAAAGAAGTCTCACCGTCTGGATGTACAGTTGGTATGTGACCCTGTATTGAACCTCATTTTGTTCACAAACCTGTCATCAGCCACACTCTGATAGTATTAGCCATTCCCACCAGCTTCTGACCTCCATACAGAACACTAGCCTGTCTTCTCTGACTTATGTTTTGCTAAAAGCTGTTCATTGGCTGAAGTAGACGCTGTCCTTGATGTTTTTCAGAGGGTCAATCAAACGGGACCAGGCAACGATCAGTCTGGTTTGGTACAGACACGAAAGAGATTTTCAGAGGCCTTTTATTTAAATGTAAACAGATGAAACTACAGACCAAAATCGTCATGCTTCAGAAGTGACCTGTATAATGAACGGGGAGTGGTCAGCTCTTTTAGCTCAGCTAGCTGAGTTGAGCTGAGTTGAGCAGTTTTCAGTTGAGTCTTGAACTGGGAAG
>NW_025127787.1:0-1110 GCF_004010195.1 Chiloscyllium plagiosum | reverse complement strand
CATCAAGCAAATGTTATCAAATATGAGATAAATGTCTATTTCGGGAAGTTCCATGGATGTATCATTCCACGAGAATTGGTGAGGTTTTCACACCGTTCTTCATAGCTCACCTCATTAAACATGAACAGTGATTCCAAGTTATCTCACTCACACTACTGTTCCCTCACACTAGTGAAGGTGCTTCCCACAGTAGGAAGCTCCCAGGATTCCCATATTAAAGCTGGGCCGTGCACCAGACCAAGTACTGCCAGCCAGGAGCTGGACTTCACAGTGCACGTAGTGACAGGGCAATGAAAGGAATGTTTCTGGGTGCCCACAGGTGACCCTTCATTGGAAACTCCCGTTCATAAATGTATTGCTGTTATACATCATCTTATCTCTGATTGATTCCTGTACCTACAGCTGCAATGGCAGTCAATCTACACAGGCTGTATGTCCTAAACACCATAACCATCTTTTAACTCTGTCTCATGGAATGTTAATCTTTCCCTAACACGCAGCATAACATTACATTTTCTCATAGACATACACACGTAGGAATTAGGAACAGGAGGAGGCCATTTGACCCTTTAAAATTTCTGCAGTATTCAATTGAACCATGGGTGATTTTTTCAACTCAGTCGCCTGTTCTCACTTTCCCCCACGTCCCCTTTAGCCCCAAGACCTTTGTCTAATGCCTTCATTAACACATGCAATGCTTTAGGCTCAACCACTTTGTGAGGCAGAGAACTCCCCAGGCTTAGCATCCTCTGGAAGATGAAATTTCTCTTGATTTCAGACCAAAGAACAATACAGCACAAGAACAGGCCCTTCGGCCCTCCGAGCCTGTGCTGACACATTTTGCCCTTCCATACTAAAACTGTCTTCACTTACAGGATCCATATCCCTCTATTCACTTCCTATTTATATATTCATCCAGGCGCTTCTCAAATGCTGCTGTTGTGTCTGCTTCCACCACCACCTCTGGCATTCACTGTCCTTTGTGTGCAAAATGTGACTCCCCCCGCCCCCCACCCACACCCCCCACCTTGAAACTGTACTCTCAAGTCAGTCCCACCTCCAGCTTGGGAAAAAAAATTCTATTCTATCTGTGCCATTTACAATCTTATA
>NW_025127786.1:0-1110 GCF_004010195.1 Chiloscyllium plagiosum | reverse complement strand
GAATCGCAGTCAGTGACTGGGATTGTATCTCAGTCATTAACAGGGATTGAAAATCCTTCAGTGACTGGGATTGAACCTCAATCACTAAAAGGGATTGACGCTCATACAGTGATAGGAATGGAATCGCAGTCAGTGACAGGGATTGAATGTCAGTCTGTGACAGCAATTGAACCTCAGTCAGTGACAGGGATTGAACCTTAGTGACTGACAGGGATTGAACCTCAGTCAGTGACAAATATTGAATCACTGTCAGTGTCCGGGATTGAAACTTAGTCAGTGACAGTGATTGAATCTCAGTCTGTGACAGGGATTGAATCTCAGTCAGTGACAGGGATTGACCCTATAACAGTGACAGTGATTGAATCTCAGTCTGTGAGAGGGATTGAAGCTCAGTCAGTGACAGGGATTGAATCTCAGTCTGTGAGAGGGATTGAAGCTCGTTCAGTAACAGGGATTGACCCTAAGACTGTGACAGTGATTGAATCTCAGTCAGTGACACGGATTGACGCTCAGACAGTGACAGGGATTGAACCTCAGTCAGTGAATGGGAATGAATCGCAGTCAGTGACAGGGATTGATGCTCAGTCAGTGACACGGATTGAATCTCAGTCAGTGACAGGGATTGAATCTCAATCAGTGACTGGGATTGAATCGCAGTCAGTGACAGGGATTGATCCTCAGTCAGTGACAGGGATTGACCCTCAATCAGTGACAGGGATTGAACCTCAGTCAGGGACAGGGACTGAACCTCCTTCAGTGACAGGGATTGAACCTCAAATAGTGACAGCGTTTGAACCTTAGTCAGTGACAGGGATTGAATCTCAGTCATTGACTGGGATTGTATCTCAGTCAGTGACAGGGATTGAGCCTCAAATAGTGATAGGGATTGACCCTCAGTCTGTTAGAGGGATTGAATCTCAATCAGTCACAGGAAGTGAATCTCAGTCAGTGACTGGGATTGAATCTCAATCAGTGACTGGGATTGAATCTCAAACAGTGACAGGGATTGAATCTCATTCAGTGACAGGGATTGAACGTCAGTTAGTGACAGGGATTGAATCTCATTCGGTGACTGGGATTGAATCTCAGTCAGTGACAGGGATTGAGCCT
>NW_025127785.1:0-1110 GCF_004010195.1 Chiloscyllium plagiosum | reverse complement strand
GATGGTGCAGACAATATTTACAAGGGTATTGCTGTGATGGGAGAATTTGAGCTAAATGTGGATCCTGAATAAGCTGTGGCTATTTTTCCTGGAACATTGGAGGTGGTGGAGTGTCATCATTGAGGTGTAGACAATCATGACGGACATGGATAAGATGAATAACCATGGCCTTATTCCCAGGGAACACGAGTCCAAAATTCGAGCATATAGATTGAAGCTGAAAGGGGAAAGATTTTAAAGGGACCTTCTGGGCAAATTTCTTATGCAGAGGATGTTGTCTCTACTGAATGAGCTGCCATGGAAGTGGTGGCGTTTGGTACAATTAGACATTTAAAAGCCTTCTGAATGTGTACAGTAACAGGAAGGATTGAGTTATATGGGCCAAATGCAGGCATATGGGGTAAAGTCCGTTTAGGATATCTGGTCAGCGTGGACAAGTTGGACAAAAATGGTCTATTTACATACGATTTGACATCTCCAATTTGATAAGAAGGATGAGGAGAGATGCTAAAATACAATTTCGAGTCGGAATTCTTGTCACGGGAAGTCTGTGATGCCTCTATGTTTACAGCTCAGTTCGTTAGACATTTGACATAGAAACGAATTGAAGATAATGGGATTCAGACGGAAAAGTGATTCGGAGTACTCTCCCAGATCAGCTATGATTTTGCTGCCTGGTGCGGAACACTCAATGTATCTAATGCGTCATCCCTGCTCCTCAGTCCTATATTCCATTCAGCCCTTCAAAACTGCTAGACAGGAGCAGTTGGATGCTACTAAAATGTGTGACCCGATGCACAGAAACAGAGGAGACCTATCACTTCCTGAAGACTGTTGCACACGTTTTGGATAGATTAGAAAAGGCAATTAGAGAACCACGCTGCTAAAAAAGAGGTCCCTCATCTCTCTGTACAAATTGTAGTTTATTTGATGGTTATACTATTCACCCAGGTTAACTGTGAATAAAGCCCCCATGCCTCAGGAAATGATGAGTCACAGAATCCTCTGCTATCCCGATTGCAGCATTCAAAAACTGAACTGGCATGTAAATACTATCCAGTAACCTTCCAAAAGCACAATGTGAGAACATCAGAAACAGGAACAGTGCAT
>NW_025127784.1:0-1110 GCF_004010195.1 Chiloscyllium plagiosum | reverse complement strand
GCATTGAACATATGGAATTATTTGATTGATTGAATTTCGTTCATCAGTGTACACTGATCAAATGATTAGGTTTTTCCTTATCATGAATAATAACGAGATTCATATTTAATTAAAGTTATTATTACTTTGTTACATCATTACTGTAAATTACTAATTCGTTTTGTCAGTTCATTCCACACAGGAAATACGCAATTAATTCCCATTCAAATAATTACAAGAAATATCTGATTAATTTTCATTTGAGTTGCCGCCGTAAGCATGCGACTATACACCTGCCCTTTCCGGATGGTAACATTATGAAGGGTCTTTGTGGAGTTCTGACAGTGTCTCTACGACAAGATCAGGAGGAATGATTTCAATTTCTACCTTCAGCGGAGATGTGCCAAAGCAGCTTGGAAATTTCATTAGAAAATATCTGAGTATAGATTGAACTGCTTTTCACAACAACATTAGATATTCTTCAATCTGTTCTGCATTTCAATCATCATCATATCTCCTATTTATTTTTGTCAGTTTATTAATAAAATGATGCATCTAATTTTGCTGGTTCTACATTCTTGGAAAGTAGTTGACGATGTTGCAATATTAAAGTTGGAAGAGCCTAAGACATGGTAATCATGATTTGTTTTACTGTTTAAAGGAACCTAGTTCAAACATTTCAAGCACATAAATCCTTATTCTCCGGTATTATAAAGAGGAAAATATTAACAGTCGAAATTCCTCTTTTGCAAAATAACCAAATGCACCTTCATGTTATTCAGTGGTCAGCTGATCACCTACATTTGTAACTAAATATTGCAATTCATCTAAATACTGGTATGTGCTTTGATCAAATTAAAGTTCTAATTATTAGTCATTCATGAATTGTCAGCACTTTATTTTTAATTTCCATTCACCTATTCATATTGAATGTAAGATTGATATGCTGTGAAACTATTGGTGTGTATTCATTTGAACATTTAATTTGTCTCTCTATCTCTCTCTCTCTCTCACTTATCTCACTTCATGCATGATTGCGTCAATGTACCTCGCTAAACTTAAAATTTTTTGTTGACTTTAAGTAGTATCTTTAGCACACACTTATCAATTTAATCCAAAGTCATAGAATCA
>NW_025127783.1:0-1110 GCF_004010195.1 Chiloscyllium plagiosum | reverse complement strand
CACACACTCACACACACACACTCCTGTCTCTGGAGCGGTCTACCTCCCCCCTCTCAGTGTAATGTGCCCCACATGGTAACATTGCTGGGGCGATATCTAACTGACCGTGTGCCTCACAGCTCGCTCTGACAAACTCCGCACCCAATTCCCAAATCTACGTTTTCACGGATGCTCCAGTGAAGGACATGGAGTTGGAGAATACAGTCCGGGCCCTTATTGAGGAGACGCAGTCTCAGGTAAACTTCCGGGCAGAGAGTCACTACAGGGAGGGGCATGGGGAAGGTCACCATCCAGAGCCCAGGTTGGTGTACGGGACCCCAGCTCAGCCCGATGGGAAACACCGCAGCGTGGGATACTCCGGGATTTCTCCTGGGAAAGGGGGGGAGGTCGGTAAAGAATCCCAGTAGTTTGAAAGGGAGCCTCATTGTGGGCGATGTTTACACTGTTGATCTGGTTTAGCCACGGGGGTGTGGGCTCGTGTGGATCCACTTATTGACGTCCCGACACTGGTGGGGGCGAGGGGGCGGAGACAAGGCGAAGGGGGAGGGGGCAACAGGTTACTGAGCGGTCTGGACAATCCGCCCGGCGACGAGGTTCTGATTGGTTATCCCAGGGAGTGGGGCGGCATGCGGATGAGGAAGATTAAACGTTCCCCGCTCTGTCGGATTTTCCCAGCTTTTCTTCCTGATGAGCAGCCCCCTGGTCAGGCGGAAGAAGAGGGGTTTCTTCGGAAAGTTCCGGATCGTGGCTCCGCCCGGGCTCCAGTTTTACCAGAAACTGTCCGCGGCGTCGGGCGGTGAGTATCTCACCGTCTCCAGGAGGGAGGTCCCGGAGCTGACCTCCATCATCGAGGAACCCTCAGGAGGAGACAAGGTAGGGGGCTCACTCATCACCACGGCAACAGGGCGTCCCTACACCCCTCGCCCCAGCCACACCCCCCAGTGAGAGTCAGTGTGTCTGAGTGTGTGCGTGCTCGCCACACACCCCTCCCCGAGTGAGAGTCTCTGTGTGTATGAGTGCGTGTGTGAGTCTGAGTGTAGGTGTGCGTGTGAGTGTGTGTGTGTGTGCGAGTGTGTGTGTGTGAGTGTGTGCATGTGAGTGTGTGTGTGT
>NW_025127782.1:0-1110 GCF_004010195.1 Chiloscyllium plagiosum | reverse complement strand
AGAGAAGTTGTTCAGAGTGAGGACCAGTTCAATAGTCGAAGGAGGGTGTCAGTGGAAGGGTACAGGTTGGGTCGGTGGGAAAGGAAGCAGCTGAGGGCTTTGAGTCCTTCGTGATGGGGGATGGAGGTGTACAGGGACTGGATGTCCATGGTGAAGTTAAGGCGTTGGGGGCTGGGTAAGCAAAAATCATGGAGGAGGTGGAGGGCGTGGATGGTGTCCCGAATGTAGGTGGGGAGTTCTTGGACTAAGGGGTCAGGACCATGTCGAGGTATGCAGAGATGAATTCGGGGCAGGAGCAGGCTGAGACAATAGGTCGGCCGGGGCAGTCAGGTTTGTGAATTTTGGGCGGGAGGTAGAAACGGGTGGTGCGGGGTTGTGGGACGGAGATCCCCTGAGGTGATGAGGTTATGAATGGTTTGGGAGATGATGGTTTGGTGGTGGGGTCATGGTCAAGGGGGCAGTAGGAGGAGGTGTCCACGAGCTGGCGTTTAGCCTCAGCAATGTAAAGATCCGTGCGCCAAACTACTACCGCGCCTCCCTTGTCTGTCGTTTTGATAGTGAGGTTGGGATTGGAACAGAGGGAGTGGAGGGCAGCACGTTGCGAGGATGAGAGGTTGGAGTGGGTTAGAGGAGTGGACAGGTTGAGGCAGTTAATGTCGCAGCGGCAGTTGGCTATTAAGAGATCGAGGGCGGGTAAGAGGCCAGCACGGGGTGTCCAGGTGGATGGGGTGTGGTGGAGGCGGGAGAAGGGGTCATCAGAGGGTGGGCCTGTCCATTTATATCTCGGGCGACTGACTCAACATGGACATTTACTATAAACCAACTGACTCCCACAGCTACCTAGATTACACCTCCTCCCACCCTGCCCCCTGTAAAAATGCCATCCCATATTCCCAATTCCTTTGCCTCCACCGCATCTGCTCCCAGGAGGACCAATTCCAATACCGAACAACCCAGATGGTCGCCTTCAAAGACCGTAATTTCCCCTCAGACGTGGTTGATGATACTCTCCACCACATCTCCTCCACTTCCTGCTCCTCTGCCCTTGAACCCCGCCCTACCAATTGCCACCAGGAAAGAACCCCACTGGTCCTCACCTTCCACCCCACC
>NW_025127781.1:0-1110 GCF_004010195.1 Chiloscyllium plagiosum | reverse complement strand
TGTGCACAGACCAAGGTAAGAAACCTGACTTTTTAGTATTGCCTTGGTGGCCGGGAAAAGGGGTATTTACTCGCTGAGGGACTGGCGAGGGCCCCCGGGAAATGGGGGGTAGGCAGAGTAGCTGTCACGGAGTAAAGGAAGAAGAAAAAGTCCCTGGTAACATTCCTCCTGAAAGTCCGTTGGGGAGGATGTTGCGGAAATGGACAAGCAATACTTGTTCAAGGGCAAAAGATAAAAAGAAAATGATTAAATATTATTGTTTAGTATGGACCAAAGAACCAATCCTTCGTCCGAATGTCTTCTGGCCAAAGTATGGTTCGGACGAGGATTGGATATGTCAGTATTTAGGTTTGTATGTGAATAAAAAACAACCTTTTGGTCAAGAGGAGGCGGACATGCGTCCTGGTTGGAAGGGCAGTTTGGGAATGATGGGAGTAAAGACAAAGGATTCCCCCTCTGCCCCACCCAGTCCCTGGGATCCTCTTGGCTGTTTGCCACCACCCCCCCCCCCCCCCATACCATAAAATCAGGTTAGGTGAAAATGGGGAGGAGGAGAGACAGACAGACAGGGACTGGGAACAGATGACTCACAAGAGGAGGAGGAAGGGGCGGTGGATGGGGATGTTGTTGTTCCTGACCCTCAATCCTCAGCAAAAGAAAGGAAAACTACAGTAGATGTAGAGGAGGCCACCGGAGAATCTAAATCAAAGCCTAAGGGGGAAAAACAAAAAAAAGGGAAGAACGTAATGACTTATCCCCTTTGGGAGGTACCAATAGGGGACAAAGAGATTGGGTTTGTAAGTGCCCCCCTCACCAGTGGGGAGGTCAGAACATTTACAAAGGAAATGAAGGTCCTGGTTGAGGATCCGGTGGGGTTGTCTGAACAAATTGATCAATTTTTGGGGCCCAGTCTGTATACCTGGGCTGAGTTAATGTCTATTTTGAATATACTATTTACTGGGGAAGAAAGGGGACTTATACGAGGAGCTGCGATCAAAATATGGGACAGGGAACATCCGATTGGAGATGGGGATGCTGGACAGGGAGAGGTGAAGTTTCCCCTCAGAGACCCCCAGCGGGAAAATCAAATCATAGAGAAGAAATTAAGGA
>NW_025127780.1:0-1110 GCF_004010195.1 Chiloscyllium plagiosum | reverse complement strand
GTCTATTTCTTGGAGTGGGAGAGCCAAGAACTAGAGGGCATTGGTTTAGGGTGAGAGGAAAAAGATATGAAGGCGAACTAAGGGGCAACTTTTTCACGCAAAGGGGGTACGTGTATGGAATGAGCTGCAGAGGAAGTGGTGGAGGCTGGTACAATTGCAACACTTAAAAGGCAACTAGAAGGGTATATGAATACGAAATGTTTAGAGGGATATGGGCCAAGTGCTTGTAAATGGGACAAGATTAGGTTGGGATATCTCGTCGGCATGAACGAGTTGGATCAAATGGTCTGTTTCCCTGCTGTGCATCTCTGTGACTCGATGACTCTAAGAGATGTCGCCAACGTTCTGTACAACCTCAACATACCAACGTCTATTCCCAAAGCTCTCATCAATGAAGCTAAGTGTGGTAAATGCCTATATGGCCACCTTCTCTACATTTGATGCAAACTTGAGAAAAAATATACCTGAACGCCCGAGTCTCTTCATTCCACGACACTATCAAATACTATATTTTTAATTCCATATATCCTCCACTTGTTCGTTGAAACAAAATGCAATAACTTGCATTTAACCAATTTATACTTCATCTGTCACTCCTGAGCCCAGTGAGTAATATTACAGCCCCCTTCACCCTTCCCGTTCTGCTTTAGAGACCCTCCCCCTCTTCGGGAGGCCTACAAACTTTGGCCTTGATTTTCACAAAACCCCTGAGTTTTGTTTACCTTGTATAGGCATGAGGGCGAGGGTGGAGTGCAGACACAGTCAGTGCGGAGGAGAGGCTGGAAAGTAACCAGCTGCCTCGTTTAATTTAATGGTTTTAGGATGAAGGCAGTCACACGTTAAAAATGGGAAATCGTGATTAGTGTTTTAGGGCCAAACATTATGCTCTTGCACCACTCTGGTGTTCAGTAACGATATATATTCGAGATCCTGCATTGTGCAGAGTGTGTCTGCAGGATTTCCTTCCCTAATATTGCAGATTACAGACAATAGTCATTTAAGATGGATATCATAGTCAATCAATTAAACATATTCACAATTTATCTCGATGGGAGAGCACATGCACGCATCATCCTATAATTGAGGTAAAGACCTTGTATCTGTTTAACA
>NW_025127779.1:0-1110 GCF_004010195.1 Chiloscyllium plagiosum | reverse complement strand
GAAGTGGAGGAAAGCATCTGAGTTAGGTGTATTCGGAAGCAATGGCCTTTGTATGGCTTTTGATACAGACAGACTCTAACCTCACACCTTTGCACTGAGAAACAGCAGGTTGAGCTGCTGCAGGTATTTGTGGATTGTCAGTGCAGTGTGTTTGATTGGAGCTATGCCTTCACAAGATAGGGCTGAGTTTGGGCAGGTTGACAGGCTGTACCAGACTGAGATCTGGTCAATCTTCTTTTTTATTCAGATTAAAGCTACTACGAGGCCTGGGATTTGTAACTAGGACCTAGACTGGGGCAGCAGAGAGTCAGATAACTGCAAGTTCACAGAGAGTGGACTGCTGGAAAGCACTTGTGGATGCTCCCTCCTTACCTTACAAGGGAATGGATGAGGTTGGTGATGGTTCATGGGATGGGGACGTCGTTTGGCGAGGCCAGAGGGTGTTAGCCGTCCCTAATTGCCCCTTGAACTGCGTGGCTTGCTGGCGACACAGAGCTATGTAGACTCAGACTCTAAGAGTCACTCCATCTCTCTGCATCTCTTTCTCTCTGTGGATCTGTGTTTTTGCAGTGTTTGGGAAAAAGCCTAGTCCCCCCAAAGGAGAAGTGGGTGCCAGAGGTGCGACTCCCGGCGAGCTCTGTCGGTAGAGCGTGCGACTTTTAATCTCCAGGTCGTGGGTTCGAGCCCTACGCTGGGCGGTGTGTTTCGCTATTAACACACCCGTGACGTTCGGGACAACAGCTCTCTCCCATTTGGCCGCGCCAGGAGATTTTACTGGTCAGAGTCAATCAGGAGGTTCAATACTCCCGGGGGTCCTGATGAAGGGCTTCTGCCCGAAACGTCGACTCTCCTGCTCCTCGGACGCTGCCTGACCGGCTGTGCTTTTCCAGCACCACACTCTTCCACTCTGACCTCCAGCATCTGCAGTCCTCACTTTCTCCTAAATTCTCCCTGCAGTCTGATGGAGTGCAGCGACACACACTCTCTCTCTCTGCAGCCGCTCGCTTCACTGAGAGCTCTATTGGCTTTACCATCGACACTGGCGGGAGGGGATGGATCGTACACACAGAGGCTGCACACACTCACGGACACAAACATTAACCTGCGGCT
>NW_025127778.1:0-1109 GCF_004010195.1 Chiloscyllium plagiosum | reverse complement strand
CCTGCCCAGTGTTACTGTGTGGTGTTGATACTGAACCTGCGGAGTGGTACTGTATAGTGTTGATACTGTTCCTGCCCAGTGTTACTGTGGAGTGTTGACCCTGTTCCTGCCCAGTGTTACTGTGTGGTGTTGATACTGTTCCTGCACAGTGTTACTGTGGAGTGTTAACACTGTCCATGCCCAATGTTACTGTGGAGTGGTGCACTGTTCCTGCCCAGTGTTACTGTGTGATGTTGATACTGTTCCTGCCGAGTGTTACTGTGTAGTGTTCAGACTGTTCCTGCCCAGTGTTACTGTAGAGTGTTGCACTGTTCCTGCGCAGTGTTACTCTGGAGTATTGATACTGTCCATGCCCAGTATTACACTGGAGTGTTGACATTGTTCCTGCCCAGTGTTCCTGTGGACTGTTGATACTGTTCGTGCCCGGTGTTACTGTGGAGTGTTGACACTGTTCCTGCCCAGTGTTACTGTGTATTGTTGACACTGTTCCTGCACAGTGTTACTGTGGAGTGTTGACACTGTTCCTGCCCAGTGTTACTGTGAAGTGTTGATAATGTTCCTGCCCAGTGTTACTGTAGAGTGTTGACACTGTTCCTGCCCAGTGTTACTGTGGAGTGTTGATACTGTCCATGCCCCGTGTTACTGTGGAGTGTTAATACTGTTCCTGCGCAGTGTTACTGTGGAGTGTTAACACTGTCCATGCCCAATGTTACTGTGGAGTGGTGCACTGTTCCTGCCCAGTGTTACTGTGTGATGTTGATACTGTTCCTGCGCAGTGTTACTGTGGAGTGTTGTCAGTGTTCCTGCCCAGTGTTACTGTGGAGTGTTAACACTGTCCATGCCCAGTGTTGCTCTGGAGTAGTGACACTGTCCATGCCCAGTGTTACTGTGGACTGTTGACACTGTTCCTTCCCAGTGTTACTGTGGAGTGTTGACCCTGTTCCTGCCCAGTGTTACTGTGTGGTGTTGATACTGTTCCTGCGCAGAGTTACTGTGGAGTGTTGTCACTGTTCCTACCCAGTGTTACTGTGGTGTGC
Organism: Chiloscyllium plagiosum; assembly: GCF_004010195.1. NCBI lineage: Eukaryota > Metazoa > Chordata > Chondrichthyes > Orectolobiformes > Hemiscylliidae > Chiloscyllium > Chiloscyllium plagiosum. The sequence goes on along the minus strand of NW_025127778.1, from coordinate 72 downwards.
TGATACTGTTCCTGCCCAGTGTTATTGTGTAGTGTTGACACTGCTCCTGCCCAGTGTTACTGTGTGGTGTTA
>NW_025127777.1:0-1109 GCF_004010195.1 Chiloscyllium plagiosum | reverse complement strand
CATTTTCCGCAGTTCAGAAACTGAAATCGTTTCTATTCATTTTGAACGAGCAGGTGTCGCAGCAGGTCAGAAACAGAGTGAATCCCTTCCCACACTCTGAGCAGGTGAATGGCTTGTTCCTGGTATCATTGTGTCCATGGGAAATCAGCTCAGACAGGGAAATGAATCCCTACATTTCCACAATCATTCCTCAATATGATTGCAACTGAGGTATGTAAGTCTGATGACAGGTAAAAACCTGGTCCACACGCACAATCAGTGAACGACTTATCTCACACTTTTACCAGAGCTTTTTCCTTTCATGTTTGAAATCTGATCAAGTTGTATTTGGGATAAAATTCGTGGCTTCATCAGATTATGGTGGAGAGGTTGACTTCTAAATCTTCCCCTTCTAATATCCAGCGAAATTCATGAGATCCAAAAATGAGAGTGTGAAACCGCCTTTCAAAAGACTCTAGAATCTGTTTGAAAATATGGTCTGAAGGTAAGGGATTTTTGACACTAAGAATTTGTCCAGAATTTTGTCAGAATCTTTCATGCACACAACGTCCACCACAGAGAAGGAGCAGGTCAGCAGGTGGATATGAAAACGATCGCCTCCTTGTTCCCTCCAGGTCAAACACTGTCCTGACATGTCCTGTTGGAGCAGACATTTCTTACAATTCAATCATTCCAAACTGAGGCCTCTGACTTCAATCCCTAACTCAAAATCCACTACCTCTCCACTGAATCGAAAGTGTGATCCTGGAAAAGCGCAGCAGGGCAGGCAGCAACGAATGAACAGGACAATCGATGTTTTGGACACGAGATTTTATCAGGAAAGAGGTTTGTGAACCGAGGGGGTACAGAGACAAATGGAAGCGGATGGGGGTGGGACAAGGTAGCTGAGAGAGTGATAGATTGATGGAGGTGGGGATAATGATGAAAGGTCACAGCGCAGGCTGGAGCAGATAGGTCGGAGGGAAAATGTACAGATAGGACAGTTCATGACAGTGGCGGATGCCCTGGACCTGAATGAACTTGGCTGTGTGGGAGGGAGAGTTGACTCTTCAGCCGGGTGTCGCGGAGATGTTTTCTGAAGCGGTCTGTAATTAGGCATCCGATTTCCT
>NW_025127776.1:0-1109 GCF_004010195.1 Chiloscyllium plagiosum | reverse complement strand
TTGATGCGTGGACGGAGGGGGATGAAGGTGAGGGGGAGGTCTAGAGGGATGGTGTAAACTCAGCAGGGCTGGGAGCTGTGACCTGGTGTGGGTGTGGAGCTGGGAGTCGGGGAGGAGCCAGTAACTGTACATGTATTTGGAAAGGCAAGGACAGATTGGGGATAGTCAACATGGCATCATCCATGGGAAATCATCTCACAAACATAATTACATTTTTTGAAGAAGTAACAAAGAGGATTGATGATGGCAGCGTGGTAGACTTGATCTATATAGACTTCAGTAAGGCATTCAACAAGGATCCCCATGGGAGACTGGTTAGCAAGGTTATATCTCATGGAATATAGGGAGAACTAGCCATTTGGATACAGAACTGGCTCAAAGGTAGAAGACAGAGGATGGGGTGGAGGGTTGTTTTTCAGATTGGAGGCCTATGACCACTGGAGTGACATAAGGATTGGTGTTGGGTCCACTACTTTTCCACATGTATATAAATGATTTGGATGTGAGCTTAAGAAGTATAGTTAGTAAGTTTGCAGATGACACCAAAATTAGAGGTGTAGTGAACAGCGAAGAAGGTTACTTTGGATTACAACAGGAACTTGATCAGATGAGGCAATGGGCTGAGGATTGGCAAATGGAGTTTAATTCAGATAAATGTGAGGTGCTGCATTTTGGGAAAACAAATCTTAGCAGGGCTTATACACTTAATGGTAAGGTCCTAGGGAGTGTTGTTGAACAAAGAGACCTTGGAGTGCAGGTTCATAGCTCCTTGAAAGTAGAGTCACAGGTAGATAAAATAGTGAAGAAGGCATTTGAAATGCTTTCCTTTATTGGTCAAGTACTGAGTACAGGGGCTGGGAGGTCAGTTGCGGCTGTACAGGACATTGGTTCGGCCACTTTTGGAAGATTGCATATCCTATCGGAAGGATATTGTGAAACTTGAGAGGGTTCAGAAAAGATTTGCAAGGATGTTGCCAGGATTGGAGAATTTGAGCTATAGGGAGAGGCTGAATAGGCTGGGGTGTTTTTCCTGGAATGTTGGAGGCAGAGGAGTGACCTTATAGAGGTTTATAAAATTTAGATTAGATTAGATTAAATTACAGTGTGGA
>NW_025127775.1:0-1109 GCF_004010195.1 Chiloscyllium plagiosum | reverse complement strand
TATCGACACAGCACACACACAACATGATATTGTATCGACACAGCACACACACAGCATGATATTGTATAAACACAGCACACACAGCATGATATAGCATATACGCAGCACACATACAGCATGATATCGTATCGACACAGCACACACACAGCATGATATTGTATAGACACAGCACTCACACAGCATGATATAGTATAGACACAGCACACATATAGCATGATATTGTATAGACACAGCACACATACAGCATGATATTGTATAGTCACAGCACACACACAGCATGATATAGTATAAACACAGCACACACAGCATGATATAGTATAGACACAGCAAACACAGAGCATGATTTGGCATACACACAGCACACACACAGCATGATACTGTATAGACGCAGCACACACACAGCATGATACTGTATAGACGCAGCACACATACAGCATGATATTGGATAGGCACAGCAGACATACAGAATGATATTGTATAGACGCAGCACACATATACCATGATATTGTATAGACGCAGCACACATACAGCATGATATTGTATCGACGCAGCACACAAACAGCATGATATTGTATAGACACAGCACACATACAGCATGATATTGCATAGACACAGAAAACATATAGCATGATATTCTATAGACACAGCGCACATACAGCATGATATTGTACAGACGTAGCACACATAGAGCATGATATTGTATAGACGCAACCCACATACAGCATGATATTGTATAGACGCAGCACACACACAGCATGATATTGGATAGACACAGCACACATCCAGCATGATATTGTATAGACACAGCACACACACAGCATGATATTGTATAGACACAGCACACACACAGCATCATACAGTATAGACGCAGCACACACACATCATGATATAGTATAGACGTGGCACGCATTCAGCATGATATTGTATAGACGCAGCACGCATTCAGCATGACATTGTATAGACACAGCACACACACAGCATGATATAGTATAGACACAGCACACACACAGCATGATATTGTATCGACACAGCACACACACAGCAGGATATTGTATAGACGCAGCACGCACACATCATGATATTGTATAGACACAGCACACACACAGCAT